>NW_010128735.1:0-1860 GCF_000699245.1 Pterocles gutturalis | reverse complement strand
TCCCTACAATTGCAGTACGGCAAACGAAAGCCTGTCCTGTGTTACCAGTTCTTGGGCCCGGACATTTACGTTGTTTAGGGTGCCTTAATTGCAGTGTGATAATTTCTTCTTTCTTTGTCCCAACAGAACATTCATCTTTTTGACAGAGACTGGAGAAGGTAAAATATAAAAGTACTGAAAATCCTTACCCATAATGTGCAAACATGCACAAAACTGCATAAGTAGCAGTCAGAATAGGCATTAATTATAACTTTTTGAAATGTTTACATGGCATGTTTCTTCTTCCTTGTGTGCATACCTGTACGTATTCATATGTATCTACATGTATTTGTATATATACACACAAAAATATGTACATTCATATAAATAAGTACAGATTGAATGTGCTTCAATCTGAGATCTCTCTCCTCCTCTCCCTCTTTCTGCATGCACTATTGGCAAATTTTTGCTTTTCTTGGTTAAATTTACCTCTATCTATTTATTACTTGAATCTGTATTCAGATATGAGTAGACACATACCTCTTTTCCTGAATGAATTTTTATCAGTTATACTTCTCAGATTGTTCGGGGAAGACTATAAAGCCTGGGTGTCTTCCAAACTGTATAAACTATACTTGGGTCTGTATGAAGGGCTGTCTGAGAGACTGCAAGAACATGGTCCACACTGGCAAAGTAACAAATGAAAGGATTTGAAATGGCTGGTGAGAGAACAGGTACATGAGGTATCTGTCATTTTACTGTAGAGTCTCTCTTGATATTTTTCCTCTTTAAGTTCTTTACCTTAACACAGCTTGAACTTCAGTGGAAAAACCTATGCAAAGTGGGATCTTGCAGCACATATGTGATAAATGGGATGCCTCTCAGGAACATAAATCTGTGATGGTGCATCCTGATGCAGAATTGGTGTTGATGCTAGCACGTTGTTTTCCCAAACGTTTCAGAGTCCCTTGGGCTTGCCATGAAGGTAAGGATTTATCTTCTAATCTCAGAACCACTTTTCTCCATCTGGATTAGCCATGAGCAGGAAAGTCATTAGCATTTATGAACTGGGGATTAATAACACTCCAGAGTGTATTATGTGGTCTGTTTATCCCTGCTCAGCCCCTTAACCTATGTCTGAGATAGGTAGGACAAAAATTGGTAGCACAAGCCCCTACTCACTTGGAAGCTTAACTGAATCACAAAAGAGCTGAGGTTGGAAGGGATCTCTAGAGATTGTCCTGTCCAACTGCCCTGATCAAATAAAGGTCACCTATAGCAAGTTTCTTAGAACCATGTCCAGGCAGATTTTGAGTATGTCCATGGATGGAGACTACACAACCTCTCTTGACAACTAATTGCAGTGTTTTACCACCCTCTGTCCCAGCTTTGGCTGGAACAGAGTTAACTTTCTTCATAGTAGCTTGTAAGAGACTGTGTTTTGGATTTGTGCTGAAAAGGCTGATAACACGCTGATGTTTAAATTTGTTACCAAGACAGTCAAGAACTTTTCTCATGCTATGCCAGTGTCTGCAGGTGCAGAAGAATCTGGGGGGAGCACATCCCCAGTTACTAGCCTAAAATTGGACCCTAGGTTTAGGATTGAGACACAAATTGGTCAACGGTGTATTCCATATCATGCACATCATGCCCAGTATATAGATGAGGCTCTATCTGGAAGTTCCTTCTCTCTCTGGGTACTCTCCCTATTTCTTGGGGTTGTCACTCACTGTCTCAGTCAGATCTGACTCCCCTGGGTGCTCAGGCTCTTATCTCTGTTCCGTGTTTGCGATTTCAGGCCCCCTCTGCTCAAGGGGCTGAACCTTGGGCATTGGGTGGTGGGCAGTTGCAGTTGTATCACTCATTTGTATATTTGTATAT
>NW_010128734.1:11834-15816 GCF_000699245.1 Pterocles gutturalis | reverse complement strand
TTTTACCCAGGCTCTGAGCCGGCATTGGCTGCACGCACTGCCCTCGGAGGTGTTGTGCTGGTGTTGGACGGGCAGGGTCCAGTTCACTGCTGAAGGTATTTCCCACTGGAAGAGCAGAGCTTCTGCTTTGGGTACCTGAAAATTGGTGGCTAATTCTCACACAGAATGCAATGCTTAGCTATAAAAATGCAGCACTAGAGCTGCACGTTTGGTCTGAAATTAACCATTTCGACAAACAAGCTGTAGTTTCCAGGGGCATGTAGTTCTGTGCTCAAGCTGTGTTTTGTGCCTTTGCAAATTAGTTGGAAAATGGTGTGTACAGAAGAGAGTTGGAAAAAGAATCATTATTAAGGCTACGAAGCTCAGATCACACTGTTTACCACACAAGCCATGTCTTGGTTTCTTTGCTCTGCATTTTCTGTGTTTCATTGGTGAAAATCTCAGGCAGTCTGAGGAGCAGCAAAGGCACAATTATGCTCAAAGCTTCAAATCCACGCAGATGGACTGAATTTCAGCCAGCAGGCTGAGGCAAGTCACTATTCCCCCTGCCTGATATGGGTGAGTCCACACCTGCAATACTGGATCCAGTTAGCATAATCCAGTACAAGGAAGGCATTGCTGTATTGGAGCCCAGCTGAGGCCATCGAGGTAGGGAGCTAGAGCAAAGGACAGGCTAAGGGAGTCACATTTGTTCACCTGGAGAAGAGAAGGTGAGCATGGAGTCTAACTTGCAGTCCTAAAGAGGGTTACGGAGAGATGGAGCTGGGGTCTTCTCTGAAGTGCTCCGTGATGGGGCAAGAGGCAAGGAGCAAAAGCTGTGATGAGGGAAAGTGCAGTTGGACATAAGGAAAATAACTTCATCCTGTGAGAGCAGGGCAGCCCTGGGATGGGGACCAGAGAGTGGGGGATCTCCAGTCTTGGAGATGGTCAGCACTTGGTTGGAAAAAGCTCTAAGCGGTCTGGTCAGTTAGCTGTGCTTTGAGCAGGGGTTGGATTCAAGGTCTCCAGAGATCTCTTCCCATTTAACTTTTTCTACTGTTATATGATTTCCTGGTGAAAAAGGAGAGCCAGGACAGCCAGTGGAGCACTTCTGAGGACAGCTGGGCACACAGCTGTAGTCTGTGGCAGCCCTGGCAGTATTAGAGAGGTATTTATTTAAATGGCGAACATGCTCTGAGCAGGAACTAGTGGCCAAAGAGGGAGTGGGTATTTGTTGTTACCAGGATTTACTGCTTAAAGTCAATATTGCTAAATCAACCGTAAAGTTTTCTTATCTTTGCAAGACCAGGCTCTTGCAGGGTGAAATGTCTTTTCATTGACCGCTGGTGGCCTCTGGCTCTAAGTTGCTGGCCCACTTCTTTCTGTTCAGGCTTAGCTATGACTTCACTTCTGCTAAGGACCAGAAAACCCTCTGCACTAGAAACATCATCCATGAGCAACAGCCTGCCACAAATCACCCTGGACTTTCTGCAAATGTTGGGGACCCCATTTCACAAGAGCAATTTGAGGAGTGGGAAGCCAGGGTGCACAAACCAAAGAATCTATCTTCTCCTATAGAGCTGGAAGTGTGTTTCCTGGGAGGATATCAAAAGGTAGTTGGCAGTGTACAGAGGAGAGCCTGGTTCTCCTGGATATGATGCCAGCTTCCCTTTCCTTATCTGTCCTGTCATGGCTGTCAGCCCTCAGGATGGCTCCCCACGCTCTGCAGGACATGGGGACAGGACTTGTGGCCCTGAGATGAGCTCACAGCAGCATGGTCAGTCCAGCCCAGCTGACATTTAACGAACAGCAAGCTGAACCTCACGAGTGAGGAGACAATCATGAAGGTCATATCCACTGCATATTTTGGTCTGAGTGGCTCAGGTAGCAGGTCAGCGTCCTGGAAGAGCCTCACACAGCCCCCTCACCAGTACAGCACAGAAAGGAGGAGAACATTGTGTCAGGCACTGCCCCAGCTCCCTGTGCTGGGTCCATAGTTCAGAAGCCATCTCCCTGCACCCGTCACCTGCTCTTCATCACCAAGAAAGCTACACCCAGTTAAAGGTCTCTGACCTCCCCCATCCTTCCACTTCATGTCAGACCCAAACCCTACTTGTCATCTCAGAGGGTGCAAATTTCCTTTATTGGACACTGTTAATGGCCCTGGGTAAAGACATCTCTCTTGGGAACAGGAAGGAGACAAGGGAGGGAGAAGGTGGTGCATTGCATCTGCAAAACAGCAGCCTCCCTCCCCTAGATACAGCAACCCTTGCCAGCCCATCCCCAGCTCCGTTCACGCAGCAGGATCTACCTCAGGGATCCACATGGACCCCCACCTGTCCAGCTTTGCACTTGAAGACCATCTGTATAAGCAAGAGCTCTGTTATCTGTCCTGCTCAGAGAAAGCAACAGTAGCTTGTGAGTGAAAGTACTGATAAGGAGGACTTTATCTTTCCCTTGGTTATTTTGTGATAGAATTTGTGCTTGCAGGCACACCTTTCTTACTGGCTGCCAAAGAAGCCACTCAGAGTGAGAGCAGCTCTAGGACAGAGCTCTGGGACAGAGGTACCCGGGTTGACTCCAGGACTTTGTGGCCACCAAAGGCATCTCTGCAGAGATGGAAAAAGGTGCTTTCTCTGGTTCCCATGGGCCTGTGCCCTTGCAGCACAGGATCAGCACCACTGCCCATGTGTGTTTCAGCAACGGGTGTTGTCCCGTGTTCAGAGATGTCACCCTGCCAGGCCTCTGCCACTTCCTGCTGCTCCACTTCAACACAGGTGAAGGAGGGATGTGGTTGTTTTGTGGCCTCTCGACTGACGAGGGCTGTGAGATTAATCTAAAGCCTCCCAGAAGTTGCTTCGCCCCAAAATCTAAAGAGCTCTGGGAATCAGGTGAGCCTAAATGTCTGCAGACATGGAGCTGGGCAGCGCAGCTGATTTCCCTCTCCCTGGGAGCACTGCAGAGGGTTGAAGAACTGGAAAGAGCCACCAGCTCTTGCTGGCCTCCACCATGGCACGTGTGGGGCTCCGCCAGGCAGAAGGGTCTCCTGGTTTGCCTGGCAGCAGCAGACCCTACAGCCCAGCCTCCTTGCGATGTGGTGTGGACACCACACTTGCAGGAGGATCTCAGCACAGCTTCTGTGATGGTGCTCAGCCATAACGTGGCCTCCAGTCTCTGGCTCCTTCAGGCCAGTGCAGCCTTAGCTGCCATCACCCAGTGCCTTGGTGTGGGGTCAGCAACCTCCCTAGCTACAGCTCCCTCCATGCTACAAGGCTTCCATGACACCCTCGGGTTATACCTTAGTATTTGGGGTTATGAACAAGGTTTGCGTAGTTCATGGCACAAGGTGAGAGATCTTGCTCTGGTCCCACCGATATCAGTCACTCAAGGAGAGAGCGCACCCTTGCATTAGCTGAGATGTCTGCGGAGACCAAACCAGTGTCAGGACACCTGCACAGGGAAAGCTGTCCCTCCTGTACCTCCAGCAGCTGCCCATGGGGAATGGGTTCCATTTCCTTGGTTGTGGGGCTGCTGGATGCTTTCTGTTTTGACACCCCACAGTTGCTTTAGAGCTTTTGTCAGTGTAACTGCAGTGGCATCCCAGGATTTTGGGGTGGGGAGGCTGTGCTAAGCCCTTGTGAGTGTTTGCCCCTCATGTGATGTCCCTGGGACCGAAGCAGGGGTGAATGTCAGTGATGTCCACCCCATCACTGGAGGGACAGTGTCACTGGTGTCACCAGTGAGATGTTACCTCTGCTGAGATGCAGAGCCTGCAGGGTTCTAGGACAGCAGCAGCATCATCTCTGGAGACACAAAAAATCCATAAATCCCCCAAATTGAGGGTGACCTGGGGGTCTGACTAGCCCTACAGCCTGGGAGACAGGCCCTTGGTAAGCCAGATAATGGCAACAGAGACCTCCACCCCACCCCAAGAGGTGAAGGGCTCTCTGTGTCAGGAAATCACAGGAATACAAGAGAGCTGTGCCCCCTCCCCGCCCCCCCC
>NW_010128734.1:0-11814 GCF_000699245.1 Pterocles gutturalis | reverse complement strand
CCTTAAATGTGGGAATAGAGAGATGGCACCCCATTCCTTACTGGCTTTGGGAGAAATCCTGGGTGCATGGCTGGGGAGCCAGGGACACAGCAGCTGTGCAAAGTGGCTCCAGTCTTTTCCCCAAATGGCATTTCCCTCACAAAACTGTATGCTTAAGCCAAGTTTCAGCCTGTTGCATGCAGCTGTTTTCAACTATCTCAATTGCCTAACAGCGGCTCAGCAGGATTGGAGTGAGATTGCCTTGAAAATTGAAAACCAAATGCTTTCCAGGCTTTAGGAAAGCAAGCTGTTTACTGAGGGGAAGAACAGGCTGTGAGAAAGACCTTCAGACTGAAGATAATAACACAAGGGGCTGTAGGGTTTATCAAGTGCGAGAAAAAGCCCAAGCCAGGCAGCTCCCACCAGCTGAAAAATCACAGTGGGTTTCAGCTTCACAGCGCCACTCACATTTCTGCAAATCAGAAATGCCTTTTAGAAGCACAGATGGATGCTTGTCTGTACGCTTAAACTGCAGCGTGGTGGGGCACTGTGCAGCCCTCTGTGGGACCACTATCCAGGTGAAACAGCTTGCCGGCAGAGCAGGCAGGGAGGTTCATGAGCTGCAGGCAGCAGGCAGCTCCTGAAGGATTACCTTAGTGCAAGTGACCAAATCCCCCCTCATTGTAACCTGAAAGAAGAATAGAAAGCAAAGTGACCAGGAAAGCATGGGCTTTATTACTCACGAGTGAGGAACTGCAGTTCAAAATCACTCTGCAGTTCTTATCAAAGTTTGTCAGGTAGGAGTTAAAACATTAATACATTAAAACAAAATCCCCAATAAGAAAATTAAACAGAACTTGTCTGCTTATTCATTATCCTGGTGCTCATTTTCCAGAGGAGTATTCAAAGCTTCTGGTATTTCTGCTTCTGCTGGGTTCAGCACCTCGTCTTCACCTATAAGGCAGGTAAGAGACAAATAATTTCATTCTGGGGGGCTCTTGTGCCTTACACCTCCATGCTGTGCTAAAGCCCAGGCTCCTGCAATCGCCTGTGATGTTAGGTAGCTCCTGGTGGCCTGCCTGCTTTTCAAAGGACACAGCAGTCCCAAGGGTTGTGGGGGGGGAGTTGGAGAGGGTAAAGCCCTAGTGAGTTTAAAGGCAGGAGGCAAACAAATGCAACCCTGATGCTTGCCCATTTCAACATCTCAGGGCTGGGAGCTGGACTGGTGTGATGTGCCCTGGTCAGCCCCAGGCCCCAAGATGCAGAATGGTTGTTTTCCATAGCATGAGGGTGTTGCACACCTTGCAGAGAGAAGCATCCTCTTCCCTACTGGCACAGACATTGCTGGAAATGCAGTAATCAGGAGTCAGAGGATGCTCACCTTCTCTGAAGCAGATCCTGGATTTTTGAAGCAACTTGTATGCTTGGCCTGCTGACTGCTAAAAGAAATATGCTCTCCTCTTCCCAAGCCAGATCTGTGAGCAAATCCTGCTGGCCCAAGCTGCTGTAAATGGCTGTACATGGATTTCCTGAGCCCAGACAACCATCTGCCAGCTTAGTGCCCTCTGTGCCTCAGTCCTGGCATGTCCCAAAGGTTTAGTCCTCTGCAGACACTTGCTTGGTGACCACTTTTCCCTCTCCCCCATGCTGGTGTCAGCCCCAAAACCAGATGGACTATGGACAGTGTGTGTCCAGGCTCTCCCTGACCAGCTCTGGCCTCAAGATGCTGCATCTTCTCTCTACAGCACCCTTGCCCTAACCTGGCTCTTGGCAGAGCCACAGAGGTGTCCTTAGGACAAGGAGACAGGGACAAGGACCAGGACAGGGACAAGGATCAGGGACCACAGACCCCATGCCAATGACTATATCGACAGTAGTGGGCTTTTTAACACTCCCCATCACTTGGGGAGCAGTATCTGCCCTCACAGCACCAACATTCCTCCTCCCGCTCTCCCCCCCGGCCTCTGCCCTTTCACAGCTACCCAGGTCAGGTTTGGTGGGGTAGGAACCCATGCCCAAGTGGTGCTTCGGGCTGGTTGTGAAGGTGGGCAACCTTTGCAGCACTGCCCAGCCCACTGAGTCCCTGTGGGGCCAGCAGCTCACCCACAGCTCACCTGTGGGATCCTGGCTGCTGGCTGCCAGCTCCCCTTCTGCTGCTCCTTGTGGCATCGCACTGATCAGAGCCTCGACGGTCAGCATGTGTGGCTGGTCTTGATGCGCTGGCTCAGGTGGTGCCTGCTTGCAGGGTTCTGGCTCAGCCTCCTCCTGGGCATCATGCTGGGGCTCTGGCTCTGGCTCCAGCTCTGGCTCCAGACTGGGCTCCACCACCGGCTGGTGGCCCTGTCTTTGCCTAGCTCCTCTGCCTCTCCTTTGCCGTTTGTTCTTCCTCTGCTCCCTGCCAGGGGATTTCACAGGGGTGAAGAGTTGGGCGTGGGGTGGAGGACTTTCCCTCCTGCCTCAAGGCTGCTTTGCTGTGTCCCTGGCTGTCATTGCAACCCAGTCCTTCCCAGCAGAAGCTGCACTCCTACAGCCCTGCTCCGCAGCCCCACACAGCAGCCTCCTGTGGCTGCGTCGGGGCCGGGAGCTTGGCTACCATATTTTTCTTCACCTCCACACTGTGGTTGAGGATTGCATGCTACCCAGGCCACCACCTACATAACCCACCCCTGTCCATCTCTGCCCACCAATGCCCCTCCAGACCTTCAGCAGCTACTGGCTGCAGGTCACCTTTCCCCACTGAAGACTGATGGAGCCCACCTTGGTTCTGTCCTTGTGCAAACGTGGAGGGGCTGGGCTGCCATGCCTGGGCTCAAGTGCACCAAGAAAACAACTCCACAGCATAAGCAAGATTTACCTCAGAACCCACTGCATTGACTGTTTCTCCTGGGCTTCTGCTCTTCTCTTCCGGAGCAGCTCCCGGTCTCTCAAGCGGCTGGTGATGATGACATCTACAGGGACAAACTGAGTGCTAACATGACATCCTGGCTAAGTGACAATCTGATCCCTCCCCGCCTGGTGACAGAGCAGTGATGCAAGAGGCCATGCTCTTTTTGTCACGAAGCGGGCCTTGATACAAAACTGCTCAGGCATTGTCCTTCCAGCTCAGCCCCAGCAGGCAGGATCCAATGACACACCACCCCAACCTCCCAGGATCCTGCACTGAAAGTTAACCTAAATTTCTATCTGCAATTTTCTTCCTACTGCTGCAGCCTTGGGGTGGACCCTGTCCAACCGACTCACCACTGCAGGGACCTGGGGTGTGACAGAAGCACAGGGCAGGCTTCCTAAGCCATGAGGACACTATGAAATCCCTTGGCCAGATGTCACTACAGGCTGCAAGATAGTTCTTTGTGTTTGCTGCGTTGTTACCCTTTTACCCAGTTAGCTGCAACTGGCCACCGCTGTGATTAAGATGCTTGTCTAACTAAGGAGAAAGCCTTGCCCTGCAGAATAGCCAGCCCTGCAACACAGGAATGGGTCTGTGCAGGCGAGGGGCTAAGCCAGTGGGCACAGGCTTTCCCTGTCACCCTGAGACCCTGTAGGGCATGGTGACCTAACCAGAGACCACAAGAGGGCTTGTACACACTGCTGGGGATGAGGAGACTGGCCCAAAAGACCACACAAGTAGCCCCACACTGACCTGCAGCTATGAAGAAGACCATGTCAGGGCTGAAGACTGACTCATGTGAGAAAGCTCTAATGCTGATTTTACCATTTGGGCAAGATGTGCAGGTTACCTACAGCTACCAGGAGAAAAGGGCACCCCCTGGGTCCCAGTCACCCTGTGTAATGCCTCCTTAGGTAAGTTGTGCCCGTTTCACTGTGACAATAGGTCTTGTGGTTTCAGATCCAGTCAGCCCTGAATTTTCCAGCTTGCACTCCAGCCTGTGGTAATAAAGACCTGGCTTAGATTAAGTAGCACAAAACTGCTCCCTTGAGACAAAGGGCATTGTTCAGGAGCAACACCACTTCTCTGGAGCCTGCAGGAAGAGGGGACTCTTCCCACGGGTACACTGAAGAGGTCACAAAAGCACCAATTTTCATAGTTTCAACAAAACCCACACAATGAAAAAGCAAGACTATGACCTGCTCCTTCCAGAGGTGATCAGATCCAGCTCCTTCCACAAAGACCCTCAGCTCACACTAAAGCATTAGGTCAAATCAGTGAAGAATGCTCATTTTGTCATTCTCTTGTCCAGCTGGGGGAACTGGCAAGCTGAGAAGAACTTCCAAGGCTGAGCTGGGACTAGAGCTTTTGTATCCCAGATGTCTGTAAATGCAAGAAAAACTGCAGTCCAGGACAGAAAAAAAAACCAAAACTGATCCAAATTGATCCAAAGTAGATCTTTACACAAGACACTTCTGATAATTAATCTTGCAGAAATTTAGCTTGGAAAAGATCTCATGTTCCAATGTCCTCATCAAAGCAGGGCTGACTTTAAAATTACATCAGGCTGTCCAGGACCTTGTCCAGAGAAGCTAGGAACATCTCAAAGGCTACTCTCTGGTCTCTGCACCACTCTTGCTGTTAATTTTTTTCTCCTTCTATCCAGGCATGTTTGCAACATGAACCTGGTGACTCCTGTCCTTTCCCTGTGCACCCCTAAAAACGTCTGTCTCTCCCTTCTCTGTAACCCTTGTCAGGCAGAGGATGACTGCAGTGAGATCTCCCTCTCAGCCTTCTCTTCTCCTCGCTGAACAAGCCTGGTTTCCTCTGCCTGTCCTTGTATGTGCTCTCCTCCAGCCTTTAGCAGTCTTGGTGGCCCTGCACTGGACTCATCCCAGTATGACTTTGTCTTTTCTGTGCTGAGTTGCCCAACTCTGGGCACAGTATTCCAAGTGGTGTCTAATAACAACAGCCACCATCACAACCACAAAATAAAAAATAATCCTACTTTCTGTTGTTGCCTGTTAGTTTTTCTGTTGTTTTATTGCCATTTTTTGCTCTGAGCACAGTAGAGCCATACAGGAGAAGACAGCTCCTCTTCTAAAAAAATTCGGACCTAACCAGACCAAAGAGAAGAGGTGCAGCAGGATACAAGACAGATGTGAAAGCCACATGCAACAACAGTGCCAGAGTATCTCAGTCATGGCAGGGGCATCTCAGCATGCCCAGAGACAGTGTCAGCATCTGAGATGAAAACTACTGTGCTTGGACTGCACAATGTACAGCAGCATAGACTTTCCCCAGCCAGGAGGCTGTTCCTCGACAGTATCAGAGGCAGAAGCGCACAGCCAGCAGGAGATGACTCTGCCATCCACGTAGCAAAAGGCAGGAAGGTGCCTGGGAAGATGAGGTTACAAGTTTCAGTAGCAGGATCTGCGCAGGGCTGAAGTACATAGTCCGGTGCACATCCCTTTGCATCCAAAGTAACTTTCTTTCAAAATGTCTTGTGAGTCATAAAAGCAATTTTAGCTGCTTGCAGTCAGTCTCCTCTACAACCCAACCTAAGCAAATTGTTTTGCATGGGTAGAAAACACCCCTCATTCACTTCTAGCTGGTCCAAGAAACCACTCGCTCCCACAGCTGCTCGAAAGCTGTTTGTCACCTGCTAGCACTAGGCAGGAAAGATCACAATAAAACATCTGCATCCTGATGAAAAATTATTTAGCAGAGGACACAAAGATACAGAGGTGAAATGAAAAGAAAATAAATCCATCAAGACAAGAGAACAATGAGACAGTATTTCCAGTCTGCAAACACACAACATATTGATGCTGCCTGAGGGACTTTGTCTGTGTTGAAAAGCCTTTAAAGGTGCTTCTGCCTTTGCGATCTGAAATACAACGTGGGAAAAGCCACATATATTTGCAGTTAAATTTGCATCTTCCATCCCCCAAGCACAAACTGGTAATTATTAACTCATTTTTTTAGAAATCACTGGTTGCAAAGATCATTCTCTCCTCTTTCTGAAAACTCAAGTTAGGAGATGGCTCATCATTACCTGTCACAGCATACTCCTTGTGGCCTGCAGAGCATTGCAGAGAAGAGTCTGGATGGTCTTTGTCTAAACTTGCCATTGCTCTTTGGAGTGTTAAATTGAAAGCAGCTTAGTGTCCTGGGAACAGCATCTGGAGATACTGGTGCAGCATAATGAGAGCTTGAAAAAAATGCAGACTGCCCACCCAAAACCTCTTATCTGGGCAGGCCACTAGTAGGCCACAATATTCTCCTTATCAGAGTGCAAAGATGTACAAGTCTCTGCCCAGGATCTATGGTGTGGATTACAAAACATGTTAGTACTTTTATACAGCAAATAATTTCACTTCATATGGGAAATTTACACTCACTGCTGCTAAACTGTGACTCTGATGCCCTCCTTTATAGTAGAGAGAAGCTGCATGACAGGGCAGGATGTGGCACTTCGTTGCTGCTGGTTTCCACAGTGAGATGCAGGGAGGTGTTGTTAGTCCTTGAGGACCCCTTGAGAGGTCTGAAGTGGGACGTATGCTGTTTGAAAGGTGTTTCCGTAGGACCCTAGCAGTGCTGGTGATAAGGGACCTCTGTATCCCCTCGAGTCCCCCTCACAGCAGGACCATCTGCTGCACGAGGTCAGGGTGTCTCTGGCATCATAACTTTGGAAACCCCCAAGGGTGGAGACAGCCAAATTCATGGGACCTGTCCAAGGCCTGCACCACCTTCCTGGGAAATCCAGAATGAATAGTGAATTTATACTGGGACTCCAGTCAAGGGCTTCTGTGTGGTGAGGACTTTGCAATGACTCGTTGTTCCAGCACCTGGTGGATAAAAACTATGAGCAAAGCACTTCCCTCATGAAGCAGGATGGCAATGGGCAGCCCCAGTAAAACCAGTGGGAAGACCCAACTGGTCCTTGCTTCCACAGGAGGATATCCTTTAGTGGTTGCTCCCAGCTCCCTGTTGCCCATTGCAGCCCCAGACCTGCACAGTATGCAGGCTCATGCTGCTTTTGGAGGACCATCTTCAGGGCCAGTATATCTGCAAAGGGGAAGCTTCTGCTTGGTACAACAGCTTTGATCCTAAAATCCTGCTCCCTGCTCTGCAGTCTGCATGGCTGGGCCCCCAGGTCAGTCTGCCTCAGTTTCCTGCATGCGAGATGAGATGGGAATCCCGACCTCCTCTGCAAACTGCCTTCACAGTTTCTCATTCTGGGATAAACACAGAAAAGCTCAACATTATACCTGTTCATAACAATTCTGCTGGACCAGGAACGCATCATCCTTTGTCCAGTTTCTAACACACTCAGTGCCAGAGTATTTGGGATTCAGCTTCTATCAGCACTTTTCTCCATGAGATACTTGACTGCTTATAATCTGGTGAGGTCCTAGTGCCTCTAACCCTGTCTCCAATGAATTCAAAGTGGCTCCAAGTTTGGTAGAAGAACCTGACAATGTGGCTCCTCTGGGAATTACCTGCCTTTCATGGCAGGAATGATCTCACCTACTTGTGCAGTCCCAAGACCTACCTTGGAGCAGAGCAACTCCTCAGGGGTGAGCAGATCTGGCCTGCCTCCAGTCTTTGCTAGGCTTTTTTTTGTTGTTGTTGTTGTTTTGTTGGGTTTTGTTGTTGTTGTTTTTTTAATGTACAGACTTTGCTCTCTGTAGGTTCTCTTTCTGGGTCTCTGTAAACTCCAGAGACTGGAATTTTGTGCATGTGGGTTTCTTAATATGTAACCTGGGCGTCCATGGTCATCTCTGCTGCCTTTCTGCTTATCCCTTGAGTTACCACTTTGCTCTAGGGCTCCTCCCCTGTGTCCACTGCAGATTACATGGTACCTCCAGAGAGGTGGGGCAGGTTTAACAGCCCCAAAAGAAGCAGCAGGGTGGTGGCAACAGACCAGATATGGGAAGGCTCTGATATGGGAGGGTGGGCCAGGAGTATGGATGGCATAAAGAGATGTGAGGCTTCCAAGTCATTCACAGGGGAGTTTCTTGTAGCTCAGTCACCAGTGAAGGTGAGGTATCCCATGCTGGTGAGGCTGTCCATGTTCCAGCACTGTGTGATGCTGGATGGCCCTGGGGTCACCCTGCCTCGTGCAGACATCCTGAAAACTGTACCTTGCAGGATGTTCTACCATGCAAAGACAATGCTTGGGGAGGAGGAAAACATATCACACCTCGAATATTGTGTTCAGTTTTGAGACCCTCACTGCAAGAAAGACACTGAGGTGCTGGAGCGTGTCCAAAGACGAGCAATGAAGCTGGCAAAGGGTCTAGAGAACAACTCTTATGAGAAGTGGCTGAGGGAACTGGGGTTGCTTAGTCTGGAGAAAAAGGAGCTGAGGGGAGACATCATTGCTCCCTACAACTACCTGAAAGGAAGCTGCAGTGAGGTGGGTGTCAGTCTCTTCTCCCCAGTAACAAGTGATAGGACAAGAGGAAACAATGTCAAGTTGTGCCAAGGAGGTTTAGATTGGATATTAGGGAAAATTTCTTTACTGATAGGGTTGTCAAGTGCTGGAGCAGGCTGCCCAGTGAAGTGGTTGAGTCACCGTCCCTGGAGGTATTTAAAAGATGTGTAGTTGTGGCTCTTAGGGACATGGTTAGTGGTGGACTTGGCAGTATTAGGTTTATGGTTGGACTCAATGATCTTAAGGGTCTTTTCCAGCCTAAAAAACTCTATTCTATGATTCTATATGCCTGGCCATAGGAGGACATCACATCTGGAATCACTCTTACAAAGGGCTTGACATATTCTGGGCTGGTTGCAGACGATATGAAACATGGAAGAAAGGGTGGAAATCCCAGCGTGTTTCAGTGCTCCATGGGAACTGGGTGCATGCTCAGGCTGTGGCTAACTCAGCTTCTCGCCCCGCACTCCCACCCCATCTACTCAGTCACTCCAAAGCCTGGTGAGGTCTGATAAATCACTCCTGACTCAGCAAAACATTGCCATATGACACTGCAGAGCTGGTACTGTGAATGTTTCCCCATTCCAGACATCTTCTAGCTGGATAGAAACCAACACATTTTTAAAGAATGTTTGTAAAAGAAAGAGTTGCAGTGTCCTCAGAGTCTTTAGAGGTGCTCAATGGAATGGGCTTTAAAATTTTACAGAGCCTGCGCTTGCATCTCTCAGGACCAAAATCCCTGTAAAGATTTGTCTCTTGTGTGTGAATTACTTTAAATCCCAAGGAAGATATTTTATTATCCCATGGGAAGGCTTTGGTGGTAGATAATAGTGTGGAAATTGCAGACTCCACCACCTAGTTTCAAGTTGTCTCTGCGCTAAAGTGGAGGGACCAAGAGGCAGGCAGAGACTTGCCTACAATGCCAGGGACACTGGGCTCATTTTAGAGCCCAGTGTTGCCTCCCTGTCCCCCACCAAAACTGGAGACACAGCAGACCCTTCTTCTTCTCCAGCAGAGCTCTGCAGCAGATGTGGCCAGAGCTGCATCCCCTTTGCTATGGATGAATTTGTGCAAGTAGGTTAAACTTTCTGGCTGGTCTTGGTTGCATGAACTGTTGCAGTTGGACACTTTACAGTCTGCCAGGTGCTGCTTCCCTCCCCTTTTTTCTCCACATTTTAGTTCAGCTGGGCTACATTCACTGATGCATGCAGTTTCTGAGGTGAGGACCTGGAGTAGTTCAACCAGGTGTCCAGCAACCTGAGCAGCTCCAGTGTCATGGACTCCTCAAGTGTCACTGGAGCTGCTTAGTAGGGAAGCACCCCCGGCCTTGGGTACATCTCACTGTGCTGGTCGCCACATGGTTTTCACTACCCAAAAGATCTGGGAATGCTTTGTCCAAGGATACTGCCACCAGGACTGTCTCTTGGCACTGTCAGGACTGCTGTCACTGCAGACACAGCAACACCAGGCTTTGGGTCTGTGTACAAGCTGAAGTTGTTTATGACCCTCAATGGTATCTCTGTCTACCCCCGCCTGGCATTGCAACTGCAAGGCAGTATCCAGAGACCTGTCTATCATTCTCTGCAGTCATGGACGCAGCCCTGAACCCAAGGTTGTCTGGAGGATCAACATGGGCAGCTGGGAAAGCTACACTGCTGTCACTCTAGCAGGGTGTCAGGACACTTCTTCCAGTTTTGTCTTGCATGTCAATGACAGAGAAGCGATTTTCAGGTTTGTCCTTCACTCCCTGACTTGAGGCAGGTTTGGGGGGAACTTGCCTGGTTGCAACATGCTTCTCTGGGAGCAGGACTACCAGCAGCTCTGTGTGATGAACTACGGTGCCTGTGAAAGCAGATAATCCCTTCCTCCCCCTGCCTCGACTTGAGCATGAAAAGACGGGAAACACATGGATAAATTCAACAAGCAAAACTGTATGTAAGAGTGCAAATCCATGTGCATGCCCACTGCCACAGAGCAGTGCATTGCAGGTGTCTTGGTGCCCACAAGCTGCCTCTTGAGTTTCACCTGACCCTGCCAGACACAGATCTACCAGGTGTCAGAGCCAGGCTCCCTGCACCAGGCTGGATTCAGCCATTCCGCACCAGTCCCTGAGGTCTGTGGTGGTGTTAAATCGCTCCCTTCACCTCCTCTTGGTCTTCTACTCATTCTTGAGCCGTGTGAAATAGGCAAATCCACCAGTCCACGAGGAGGACCGGTGTCTCTGAATTCACTGCGTGTAGAGTCAACACTGATTCTGTCCTGGGGCTGCCCACGCTTTGACCTTGCAGGTCTAGCCCACAGTGTGTGCTTTAGCCCTGCCGTTTCTGAATAAACACTCCACATTGTGCTGGAGGCATGCGGTTTCCCTCTTCAGAAGAGGCTCCGAATTGTCTGTGTTGGTTTTTGCTAGCCTCTGCAAATAAATAGACATGGCTCTTAGGGAACGCACAGTGACGGGCTGCAGCCACTCTGCCGGCACGACTCAAGCCACTGCCCAGGGCTGCGATGCCGGTACCCCCCCTGAGGGGAGAACGGGCCCCAGTTATGCACCATGCTCTGCTGGGATAACCTCCCTCTCAGCCCTCGCAGAGAGCTGGGACAGAGTGACCCAAATATATCCTGCCTGCAGCTGGGTTGGCAGGAGCATGAGCAGAAAACCCCAGGGCGAAGATGAGCAGTGCATTTGTGTTGTTCACCATGGGAGTGTCTGGGGGTTGATAATCCCACCAAAGCACTTCCCTGTGTTCCAAGGGAGACACCATCTGAAGGTCTGCATAGAAGAACTGGCATTCCCATCCCCATTGCCCATCTGACCAAGCATGGCTGTTTGATGCTCCTCAATACTATTTCCAGCTGCAGCAATAAATCTATCAGCAATGGCTTTGTCAGGCATTACAGTGCTGTGGTGTCCTACATGGTGGTTCCAGGAAGGTGCAGAACTAGAAGAGGTATGTGGGGATAGATTACATGACCAGCTGGCCAAACACAGTAGCCATGATGCTAGCACAGCTCCCAGATTCACAGGCTGGCCACTGACACCAGGGAGCTTGCCTGACCATATGATGCACCCCAGACCCTTCCCCAGACTCCTGCAAATTAGCTGTGTGAGTATAGTAGCAAGTCAGAGCAGTTTGATCCCCTGTGGGTGAGCATAGACATGGCCTTGGAGGGTTTCAGTTCACACTGAAGCACTTTTCAAAGCAACTCACTGCTTTGCTAAAGCCGATCAGAAATCTCAACCAGTTATTCCCTAGACATACAAACACCTGATGCAGGACTGAACTGAATTCAGGAGGCAAGTCCTGGATTAGCCAGTGCCCTCTGGTCTGTGGCACTGTGAGCAAAGGGAGCCCCCTGCATACCCAAGTTGTACAACTTCATTACAGGTATTTTGTGAAAGGTGAGTTGTGTTCCATCTGCTAGAAGTGGGAGATGACAGAGCAGAGGGACCCCCCGAGGAGTGCTGATAGTGGCTAGCGGCTTAGACAGGAACACTCTTTGCTGG
>NW_010128733.1:88979-113997 GCF_000699245.1 Pterocles gutturalis | reverse complement strand
CGAGCCAAGGGCTAACCCACCACAACTGGACAATCAAGAGAAGTGTGGTACCCCAGAGCAACAGGAACAAATGGGACTGGGCAATAGTGAGCAGGGATTTGAGGAAACTAGAGGCAAATGCCTGTGTTGCAGATAGTCCTGGAGACTTAAAATGGATGTTGCAAAATGAGAGAAAAGATCTATAAAAATACTTCAGAGATTTCAAAATGTGTCCTCAAGTGAAAAATGTACAAGTTCAATCCATTTAGTGTATGAAGAAGGCTGAAAAGTTGCTTGATTACAAGGCATTCATGGGGATAAAATAATGTATGTTAAAGACCTCTGGAAATTAATACAGAGATACAGTGTTTGTAACTGCGTGTAGAAAGGGAGCTGAAACTTGACTCGTGAATTCATATTAGAAAGAAAGGAAAACACATTTGTATCAATGAATAAGGCACCACAGAAGAAAAAGCCTAGGGCGCTAATATATTTTGTTACTTGTATTGCTGTGTTTCAGACTAAATAGCTTTTCTGGAATAAACGTTTTAATGAAACACCAGTTCTGCTAAGGGTAATGAAATGGGTTGGCCATCCCTTTCTGAACAGAATGGGAGATAAGCCACACCAGATTCACATATGTAAGTGATGGCCATATGTTCTCCAGGGTCAGCAGTGCTTGCTGAGTGAATAAAACCCTGTCTTTACTGTTCTCTTAATATTTTTGTCTTTATCTGAAGTAGTAAACAGTTGTTGATCTAATAAAAAATATTTAGCCAGGGTTAGGCAGCTTTACTGGTATGGTCTGTCTACAGTGTGTCCTAGTCTGCTGTGTTATACTTGTTCAATTTAAACCAGGCTTTTCTTCTTTCAGTAGGCTAGCTCCTCAGTAGCATTCAGAGATTAATTTTCATGCCCTCTTAGCCTGTGACCAGGTATTAGGTTGCTCTTCTTGATTGAAATCTTGCCTAGGTTGACCTTGGTGTTTCTCCCCCTCTCTGTGGAGTTACCTGCTGTCTCTACATTTGAAGCTCTGTAACTTTCCTGGTCGATATTTCCATTTTTGTCTGCAGACTTTTAATTGCATTTTTGATCCCGTAGCCTTCCCTCCTGGGTGCCTGTAGACCTTTGCTGTTTTGCCCTCTTGCTCTTCCAGTTCATCAGTTCACTGGCCTCTGTGGATGGCTTCACTGAGTGTCTACAGCAGAGTCCTTTGTTGTGACATCCAGACATACTTCTCCCTTCTACCAGCAATGAAGTATTTAGGCTAGAAGATATTTTGTAATGCATCGCTTTTTTCCTGATAGCCCTCTGATCTATCTCCTAGCATTTCTCTGGATTGCAGCTTACAGTCTGTAGATGCTGTGTGAGTCAATCCTTCATGCATCAGATTGAAATTACTGTTACAATGCCTCTTGGTCACACCGAACTTTTCAGTAGCTGCTGGTATGTACATATACATACATATCCCAGATTTACCTTTGTGCCACAAAAACCAGTGAGATTCCTTTTGCCCTTTATCAACAGAGCTTGTACTTTAGGCCACTCTTCTGTAAACATTTTGGTCACTAAACTGAGTGCTTTATCCAGAACTCCTGATTCTTCAGATTTATTTGACTGCAGCCTTGTCCTACCTGGCGCTGCTTGCGAATGTGCTATATGGATCCTCAAGTACGTAAACTGAGTCAGTCTCCTGAAGCCTCCATTCATAAACGGATGTGTTATACACTGAAGTAAGGGCTTGCTTTGTCTAGTTTCCTTGTATGCATGTATTAGGGCACTCTGAACAGCGAAAAGTGGCCGAAACTGGAAACACAAGGAACAAGCGTTCTTCCCAACTCTAGTTTGCTTTTGAATTAGTAAGTTTCTTTGCTCATTCTGATTTCAGTTTACTCCAGTAATAGCTGATTTTCCATTCAAACTATGCCAATAGTTACAAAGTTTACCAATTACTGCAACACGTTATTTGCAATTCTAGTACTGCTGTTTCCATGTTCAACATTTCATACAGAACCTACAATGAAAAGAAGGTTCCCTATTTCACCAGGTAGATTGCAACATCTCCTGTTTTCACTATAATGCAGTGACTTTTTTTTTGGTCCTGACTGTGGTTCATTGGCAGCACTTTGAACACTGGCAGTCAGCCTGAATCCAGGAGCTCTAAATTAGGCATTTGTGGCTTGATGTCTTCAGGAGACGTGCTTGAGCCCTGGAGATTTCTGTAATGTAGTTGAAATCTAGATGACTTTCTGATAGCTGGCAATTGTTCTAAATAAATATTTTCTGTTTTGGGAGAAGAGTAATTGAGTTAGCTGCACTTGGAACTCCTGCCAAACTCTGGCACAACCTTGCTAGGAGGGAAAGTGCACTTCTGTTTGCAACATGTAAAACACTGCATTTTTTTCT
Organism: Pterocles gutturalis; assembly: GCF_000699245.1. Lineage (NCBI taxonomy): Eukaryota > Metazoa > Chordata > Aves > Pterocliformes > Pteroclidae > Pterocles > Pterocles gutturalis. Next base: position 111,612 of record NW_010128733.1, on the reverse strand, counting down.
TACCTGAATTTAAAGGGAGACCGTACTCCAATATCTAAGAATGCTGGTCCGCTAACAAATACTGTGAATGCTGGAACTATGTTAAAATAAATGAGCAGCTACCAGTAAGTTTGTACTTACACTTATGGTGATTGTTATTAATGACAGTGTTTCTGCAAAATAGTATTTGTGATGGGTATTTCTATGGCCAAATTAAGAGATGGTATATGCTTGGCAGCCTGTCTGCTGAAATAATGTAATAACAGCCTGATATTAGCTTTTCTAGAGCTTGGCAAAGCAACTAGATCACAGCTACTGCAATTACATCAACCTAATATGCCCTACAGAGAACCTGAGGTGACTACTTTGGAGTGTCTTTTACTGTGGCCTTTTCCTTAGTGGGGCCAAGCTAGCGCAAAAGCACAGACTAGTAGGAGAAGAGGACAGAGCAAAGACCAACCTGACCACCAAGCCTTATAATACATACTGGGGGAAATTTGCTGCCTGCTGGAGGAGACAGGATTGATACTGTCACTGAGTCTTCTTTACTACTACTAGTGCCTTGCACTGATCACACATCAAATAAGAGGTACTGAGGAGACAGTCTCTGTTCTCTGGTTCTGTGACGAGCTGGATGTAAACCAAGTTGCCTCTATTTGAAGTCGTAAGGAACATCAGCACTAATGTTTCTGCATAATGAATAGCCCCCAAGAGTGAGAATTGTGTTGTTTTTCTGCCTGTGTATTTAAGTCTATACACTAAAAGAAATGCAAAAGTTAATTTCCTTCAGAATTGGAGACACTTATTCCTGCATGTCTACCTATGAGGAGAGTTTATCCATGCATTTGTGTCCAATATTTAATGTTAGGATTTTACAGAAATAGGTGTTAAATATTTTCAGGGGATCTCATTTTGCTGATAAAGTATGTAGGATAAAAGCTGCAAAGGGTGTGTGGGGGAACAGGTGCAAAAACATTTGCCAAGCAGATGAGCTCATTTCATTTGATATGAAAGCTGTGTAAAGTAAAAGAGAATCATGTCCATCTATGGAAACCAAATACATGCTTCATCTTATCCTGTGGGGCAAAGGAATAATTTACTCTGAGCAGAGAGAATGCTTGAAAGTTCTATGAAGTCCTACACTAAGAATTTTAGAGCATTTTTGTTATCTATCCTATTTCTGTTTGAGAGCCGATTTTGGCTTCGTGTACTTGTAATTGAAATTTGATGTTGTTCATATTAAAATATTGTTGATATGCAAAATGGCACACACTGACTGTTTGATTTGCAAATGGCTGCTTTAAAATGGATTATCTTGAATATTAATGAAGCAGGCTTTCAAACAAACTGCCATTTTCTTTCCCTCCTCCTGTCCCCTTTTTTGATTTAGGTGCAGAGGGTTTGACAGTATGGAAATTATGAAAATAAGCAAATTCATTTAATCAAGTGCACCATTAATTATTCATTAACTATTTGGAAGGCAACATCTCGGCTTTCTCTATAGTGTCATTCACCATCTACTCTATTTAGTGTTCTGTCTTGATTTCTTTGGGTGTTTGTTACTCAATTTTATAATAACTTAGTCAAAAGCCTATGGTTCCCTTAATTGGATCCTTTTGAACTGATAGGACCATTATTACTCCTGTTCCAACTACGTGGGCACTTTTAGTGATGTATTATGTGCAACGCATGCATTTTGGCAAAGCATCATACAACATAGCTTTACAGCTAAATTAAAGTTGCCTTCATCCATAGGCTGAACGTTCAGTTCATCCTGCACATCCTGCTCTGTAGAGCAGATTTGTTTCACTGTGCATTGATTTCTTTCTCCAAAATCTGCATTCCAAGTCCTGATGATGAGATTAGAAACGGTATTGCAATGAACTTGTTCATCAAGGCCAAGTTCTGTCACGAAATGAAGTAAAAGGAAAATATGAACTAGATCTTTTTTAAAGGAAATGATAAAGTAGTTCTGAAGGTTATCCTGTCACTAGTAGTAATAAGGAATAAAGATTTTAAAAAGTCAACACAACAAACTGCTTTCAAATCCCAGATGGATTTAGGGTAGGTCTTCCTAGGCAGAGCCTATGTTGCTTTGACTATAAAGCTAGGTCTAATATCTAATGCTAGGGTGTCATTCAGAGAAGTTTTCTGAACTGATTTGCTTTACTTGGGAGACTAGAAGTGTTATGTACTTATAAAGTGCTTATAGGACCTATGGAAATGAGTTTTCAGATTCTCATTGGACTTGTAACAACATGGTTTTGATCTTGTCTCATGCAAATAAAAAGCTTTTTACAAACAAGTTCTAAGTGTCTTGTAATTAGATGCATTTGAAAATCAATAGTGTCTGTATAAGTGATGTTGAAAAATTATTAGCAATTGTGTAATCAGTTACACAATGGAGATCACATACACTGTGCTAATCAGAAGGAGGGAGGCCATTATCAGCAAAAGTCATGCAGCTTCAAAGAGAACAACAGATGCCCAAAGACAAGGTTGACAATAAAATCAGAAGCATCCTTTCTGATAAATATGTAATTTATTCAGTTTACTATGCTCTTTATCCAATTTGCCATATGCTATGGGATATAAATTTTGTGTCTTTTTTTCTCTTATATGCTGATCATTACAACAAAGATACTGAAAACTTAATCAGGAGAATGCTAAGGATCTGGTGAGAGCATGGGACAGTGAAAACAAAGACATTCAGAGAGGTTCCTCCTTTGTTTATAACATGGGCTATTGAACTTGAGTTTGGCAATTTATGATGGTAGCATGTTGTGTGGACTGTGCTGGGCTAATAATCTGCTGATAAACTGCACTGTCTAGGCCTTGAGAGCAGCAACGGGAAAAGGAGAATGGAATCTGAAACTACCTTTTTCTTTTCCTGGTGAAAGCTCCAGGAGTAAGGGAGAGAGAAAGGATGAAATACCAACTTCCACTGTTTTTGTTTGGGCTCAACTTGTTCTTGTAGGGCTCGACTGTGTGTGAAGGTATACACTGGTTCTGGTCTTGTAGAGCACCTAGCTACAGGCGGCTGTGGTGGGGAGGTGTCAGAGCTGATGCACCCACTAAGGTCTAGAATGAAGTTTGTGGCCATTAATGTGTGTTCTTGTCAGAGGGAGTCTGGAATCACATCAGTAGCAGATGATCTTGGCAGTATCCTTTTCTGTCAGCTGAAGTTAGCCTGTGCTTGCTAGATCTCTGCAGATCTTTGCTGTGATCCAGATGTGCCTCCCTTCAGTACCAAGGACACTTCTCCTCTGCAAAAAAAATAAATATTTCTAGATTATACTTATAACTCTCCAAATGCCAGCTGGTTGGAGACAGCAGAGTCAATCTGTTTTGTTTACTGAAGGGACCTGCCTGCCGTGTGTGGTATTTTTTGGAGGGGGGGAATATGGGAAAATGATGTTAGAAATGGCAGGGGGCTAGAAGCTAATAATGAAATATGTTTATTTTCAAAGAACAACAGAGCACTCACTTAAAGGCAGGCAATCTGAGGATGTGTTCAGAATATGTAATTTAGCAAGCATTAAGGAATAAGACTTGAAATATGAAGAAACAAAGCCTGCAGTTAAATTAAATATCCAATTAAGCTATCTGCTTGCTGCAAAATATCTTCTTGACAGACAATTAGTTCTAGGCAAGTCAAACATATCAGCTATGAATTCATGTAGGGCAATTATAGAAACTAATCTACATTTGATCTGAGGAAGTGGTAAATTGTAAAGCTGCAAAATGAATATGGAAGTTTAGACTATGTGGACTTCCCTACAGTCTTGCCACTGTGTGGAGAAGGAAGTGGTGATTTTCTAGATGACCCTGTAGTACCTTTCTTTTCTGTAGAATGTCTCCAATTGGATAGTATTAGTGATTTCTGATTGATACTGGAGATGCTGAATCCCAATTCAATTTTAATAGCCAGACACAAAAGAAGAGTGCACAAGATCAGAGATAATACATGGAACAGACTTCAAAATTGTTTTGCTAAAACTGAATCATCATCTCTCTTCTTGACTCAGAGCTTTGCTTTGCTGCTGGATCCCAGGAAACTGGTGTTATCCCTGACTCTAGGATCTCTTCTTCCTCTCAGATGCATGGCTCAGTTGGTGACTGGCTTTGACTGTCAGTACACAGCACTGCTCAAATTACCAGCGTCTTCCACCCTGCAAACAGGGGGCTTTTCAGCAGTGTAGGGCAACTCAGATTTTTACCATTCCAAGGCTGATGAGCTGCGGCTGGCCTAGGACTGCCTAAGCAAGAGCAGAGGGGAGAGCGATGGTGCTGAGGGAGGCATCCCAAAACTAACTTTGAAACTCCTCCAACTGCTTTTAGAGGAAGCAGGAGCAAGGAACAGTTGGAGAAATGAGTAATGACAGTATCTATTTCTGTAAGACTCATCTCAAAAACTTGGAACTTGTCAAATGTTCAGTCTAAATGCATGTGTGACTGCTGCCTCATCTGCATGCCAATAGTTACATGTGTGTCACAAAATGCCCCTTCTAATTTTCTCTTGAAAAACCTCGTCTGTTATTAATTTATATGAGGTAAAATTGCTCAGGATACTGTTAGTGATGTAGAGCTGAAATTCTATTAGTCCTTTTAAATATTTTTTTTCTCCTTCATATGTCTCTTCTTTTACTTAAGAAATTGCTCTTGATCCTCTTTTCCTCATCTCCTGAACGTCTAGTGAATAAAAATTTTGGATGTACAAGAAATTCAGGGCATGACCTCCTGTGTAAGCTGTAAAATACATGGTACTGTATTTTTCCTAGTATATAAATAACAGGGTGTTTTTGTTTGTTTTTACTTAAAGTCTGGCCCTGTGGGCTTTACTTTAACCTGCCTTAGGATCTGTTCTGTTCCTTATCCCTGTGATGCTAGAGATACTGAGAAAAGCTTGGAAAAACAATGAAAAAAAGCACTTTCTGTAGCTAATATTGTCTCATTGTTCACTTGTGTTCCTGGAAGCAAACCTTTTTCTTTCCTGCCCAACCCCACAAGAACATGCCCTGATCTTAAAAATGGATTTTAGCCACTTTAAGTGTGGAGAACTGCATTTGTGATGAAACTTGTTGATATGCCAAGTTCTAGTTTAATACAAGATAGAATTGCTGAATTATATGAAGGTCTTGAAAAGCAGGGTTTATAATGGAAATGGAAACTGACCATTAACTATAGTGATGCTGTTGAGGCTCCACTATAAGAAATTCTTTTGACTTTATGAAATAGTGACATAAGAAAAGCACATTGGTTTTAGAAAGTAGAATGGGATAATTATGCTCTGAATTTTGTTTTATTCCTCTTTCTCCTAAAATTTTATTACAACCATAAGCATATTAAGCCATAAAGAAGTCTGTCCTGTGGCCAAGTGTTTGCAGTTTTAATGTATTCTTTGTATGTGTAGGACAAGCTGTATATTATGTGACATGTGAAAGGACCATAAACTCAACGAGCGATTGCAAATGCTCATGTATCACTGTAATCACAGTTCAAAAGTTTGTACAGGTTTCCACATTAAACCATTGCTGAGCAAGCGTATTATTCAATGCATGAAGCACAGCTCTAAGACCTGTTTTCTGAGGAAAGTTTAGAAAAGGGAACAAATAGCAACCACAGTTTTTTGGTTGTTTTTTTAAATTGCTGAATTATTATTGGTTCTGTGGAGTTCTGTCCGTGGCTGTTCTTTGAAGTAGCCTCTTTGATATTTTATTTGGGATAATGCTGGACTGAAGACCTGAACTTCGTTGAAACTACTCATGCAAATGAACTTAATAGCGCTTATCCCATTCACTCAGCACTTCACAGGTTGGAGTCCATAAGATGCTGTTTCTAGGTCAAAAGCACTGTCTCCAGTGCTCAGGTAGAGTTGTTCTGTGGTTGTAGGCACTGGGTTTAGGAGGGACCAAACCGCTAAATCTAAGCAGATACTCAGCATTCAGATGGATTATCTGTCAGTGGATGAACCTGATGATGTGAAGATGTATATCTATATTCTGTTTTGCTATAGCTTCAAAACAGCATGTTAGTCAGGGAAATATATTCCATTCTTGTGTACCTCATAGCAGAAATATTACCCTCTTTTGAGAAAACTTATAGGTATTGTCACTTATTTAGTCAACATGAATCTTCTTGCTTCTTTAAAGACAATTTAATCTTAGAGACCTGGACTGTGAAGTTGGTATAGGTTATGATGCAAGAAGTAAAGGCATGAAGTGGAAAGCAGTGCTAATAACTCACAATCACTTATAAAAGCATGACTGAATAAATGATGAGGAAGATTATTCCATGCAGGCTTACAGAAGAATGCAGACTTTTTGAAAAAGAACATACCAAGATATTGTTGATTGTATTGGCCTGAGAATAGCCAGCAAACTTGGACAATCAACATAGCCTGACCTTTGGCATATAAGAGCTATAGGATTTCCCCAAATTATATACTCCTTCAACTCTCACAGCTTGTCATTGACTCTCTGGCCTGTTCTCCTAGTCCTCACATGGGAGATTCCCACTAGACATGGTTGCTGTTGGAGCATCCTTTGAGCAAATGATTGCTGCAGGGCTGCCCAAGTTACTACTAAAACTAGATACCTCTATCTGCTGTCTCCTTACACATTAGGAACAAAGCCTATCTGGAGCAGTAGCAGTCAGGTTACGTTTCTGTCACAACAGGTAGTGAAATAAAATGTTGTTGGTGTCATTGAACACTGTGGAGATATTTTGTATTTACATGTGAAGTGCCCAAGAGTAGAGTTTACCACAAAGCTATTTCTCAGATTGGATCCTCTGCTATAGGAAATAACAAACACCAAAACAGATGAAGAGAAGATGCATAAATCAGGTAAACTACTACTGAGCTCTGTTTGCCTTTAGCTCCTTGAGCCCAATGCTAATAGACCATGCCTAGTTTGCCCAGCCCTTTGGGTTTCCAAGTAGCTACTGGGAATGAGAGAAATAAAGCTGTAATTTACCACAGGTCCCATGTGATGTTTGTTTAATAAACATTTATTACATGGAGAAATTATTCAGCCTTTCAGCCTCCGTTAACATCTATGGCTATTTACTATGTAATTACAGCAAGTCCTGTTATTAAAAGGTTCTGTCACAAAACTGTTCCTAAGGGCTAGTAATCTTTGCGTTACCAATCTGAGCAATTTTCTTTATACAGGGATGAGGGTGGCATCAATCTCTGTTCTGTGGCTCATCCAGGGCTCCAGTCCCCCAGGTACTTTTCCCCTAAACCTCATTTTCCATGCCATCCTGGCTACATGTCTGAAAGTAGATGCTCCCTCATCATAAGCACCCCTCTCACGTGCTGTGTGTCCTAAACTGTGGCTGTAGCCTACTTTTGTCTCTGCACTGGCTTTCCTATATCACAGTGAGTGAAACAGGGCAGAGCAGATACCTGGTACCTATAATGCTACCAATATGTGACCATTCATATTTATTAGACAAAATGATGAAGCAGGTAGAAAGAAAAATGAGCAACGCCAGCAGTCCTCCTGGGTGTGATGGAACACACCACAGCAGCCTATTCCTCTCTCCCTGACTTCCAAAGTTATTAATTAAGAGACAGCCCACAGGTCCTGTACAGCACCATCTACAAAAATAACTTATACTCATGAAAAATATTTATTCACTGTTCTGGCAATTATGAATTCATGTTGTGATGAATTCTGTGCGTCTGGAAAGGAAGAGAAGATCTGAAAAGGAATAGATGTATTCTGGTATGAAGTTTGAGCTGTATGTTTAATGCCACTATTAATAATATGCAGTAAAAACCTGCAAAGAATTATTGAAGGTAAGCATTGAGATGTTATGGAATGTGTTTTACCTCCAGAAGAAAAAAAACCCCTCCCTTCTGTATTTTGTATAAATAGATCCTACCTAAAGCTTGTTTGCTTAACTTAATTCTTTTAAGATGGTAGGGAACTAATAGGCTAGTCTGTGGACCACCTTACAAGGCAAATACATTATTCACAGGGAAGTATTGACTTGTGTACTATACTTCATGTGTTCTGCCTTAAATTTGGAAAGCCATCATTTATCTTCTTCGTAGTTTGACATTTTCTAAATCTTCCTGAGCACTATACTCACTGGTTGCCTGCTCTCATTGGGATTTAGCTGGGAGTTTGACCTTGCCAGCATTCCTGACTCTCTCTATCAGGAAGATTGTGTTTGAAAGGGGTAATCTGTAATAGGTGTCCTCTAATGATTAATGTAATGGAAAAATTAATGGAAGCTTCTGGGGAATACATTCAACATTTTTCAATTAGAGAACTGCTAACATTTTAATTAATTAGCAGAAAGTTAGTCGATTAGGTGGTATTATCCCTTTCAAAGATGTTAGGTTGCCCCTCTCTCCACTCCCTGCTTTTACAGAATGTTAAATTTAAGAAAAGTGGTCTTTCTTGGGAATTAATTAAAGTAAATGCACCACTGACAACATTCTCATTTCACAAATGTGGCAGGGGTGAAATCAGTTAATTCTCAGCTTGGAAGTGCCTTGTGCAGTTGGTGTAGAGGTACAGTCTGTTCCCATGAGAGTAGCTTTGGAAAGCAGGAAGCACGGAGTAGAGAGGCAGGAGAGAGAGTGATCATCTCACACTGAATCCCTTCCCCTTTGCTCCTCTCAAGTTACTTCAACTTGATCCTGCAGTAATACTTAGATGTTGGAAGTGAATGTGAGCGAGCATGCTTCCAGGAAATGTTATTCCCAGCCTATATCTTGCCCTGTCTGGAAAGAAAAATTCTTTTGTGTAGAGGTCCCAAATTTCATTTGCATCCATCTGGAGCATCAATGGGCAAGGTGCAGCTCTCTGCAGGGGGGCAAGGGCTGTCCTCTGTTGCTATCTTCCCTATTCGTTTCTGCTAGAAGTGGTTTCCGTTGTGCATTTCTGTGCCTTTAAGAAAGAAATAAACCACCTATTCTTCTCCAAGGACAGAATATAGGAAGAGTGATTTTAAAAATAATGGTTTTTACCATCTTATCTCCTATACTCCTCCTCCAAAAGAAAACCACCAAAAAGACAGCACCCAAAAGCAGCAACTCATGGATCTGTTTGTATTTCTCTTCTGTTATGTGCTGTCTAGGGGAGGAGCTGGGAAAGAGGACATTTGTCCCCTTTTTGCAAAACTCTTGAAGAAAGAGGGTTGGTTTTGGCTTAACTTATTTCCTGGTTCTCAAGGTTTTAGGTGGGTGGGTATGAATTCTGCAAGCTTATACATAATTTTTCTTTGCTGTGTGATATGACAGTGCTTCTCCAAATCCTGGGGATAGAAGTGGGAAGCCTCCGGACTTCAGTTACAGCTAGCAGGTGCGATAAAGGACTTGCTGTTCCTTTAGGATAAAGGGAAAACCCCCCTCCACGATGTGTTTGCTTTAATAGTCAGTAACTTCTGCTGTAGAATCAGTCTCCAGGGATTTGTAATGGTAAATGTGAGATACACGTTTGGTATTTTTTTTTTCCATTTTTTCCCTGCATCCAGGTTTTTATCTCCCCATTTCAAAAAGCTTCATCTACCTTTCATTAGGGCCTGTTGTCATTTCTTACTACTGGAAAAAATTAATGTAAGAAAGGTAATTACTTGGATGATCTTTTTTTAATACACGCATTTGCACACATAAAAAAGGTTTCCTGCTAGGCTGCTCCTTTCTTCCTTGTGTCTCATGTTTTAGCCTGAAATAGAAACATTTGTCTAATACATACTGGGAAGTGAAATGCTGCTTGCTTTTTTTCTCCATGTTGTTGCTTAAGGGAAAAAGTGTGTCAGCATGATCTATTGTGGGCAGTTAAGTAAATCCAGCTCCAATTTGTATTCTGCACTTTTATCAGTAGAACATTTCCCATGGCCTTATCAGAACAATTTAAAAACATGCAAACTATTGTCAGGTTCCATGGAGAAGAACAAAAGGATTACTGAATAATTGAAAGTGAAGTTCTAGTGGTGGGTCTGTCTCCAGCTCTGTCATTTTTCATCATGGTGTATATAAATGACTGACTAGCTGCCTCTGTTCTACTCTTAGATGTTGACCTTCCTGTACTGACTAAGAGAATCCTTACTCATTTGACAGTAACCTTTTCAATGCAATTGCTTCTATGCCATACAATATTAATGGAGTGACAATGAATAATAAATGCTTTCCAAGACAGCCTGCTTGTTTCAATTAGATCATTGGCTTTCCCACAAGTGGCTCCCATATATTGTCAGGTGTGATGTAGATGCTCATGGCTGGCAAGTACAGCCTGATGCTTTAAGAAGAAAAGGTAATTGGCTTTGCTTGAACATCTAATAAGCACAGGATACTGCATGGGAGGTAGTAAAGGCTTCATAAATTGATGCTTGCCATGGAGATGTACATACATACGGTGGAGTATGTGGAATACAGCAGAGATTTTAGACCAAATCTATGTGGAATCTCCATCTGAACAATGATATTAGCATTGTGCAAGGTAGTTTAGACCTAAACCTCTGTCATGTATTGAAGATGAATAAACACCAAGTTGTTCTTTTGACTTCTTACCACTGTGGAGCAGTCATTTCAGTAGCTATGACTCATTTGAGATTTGAAATGGTCAGGAATGAAGAGCATCCATAAAGCTTTTTCAGTTATAAAAAGAGGCTTTTTCAGAGACTTTATGTAAAACTGAAAATGCTTCCACCTTTATTTTAATTTATGTATTTGGGGGGGAAGGCAGAAAGGAGAAACCTGTTTATTTCAAGGGACAGTAGGAGAAATACCTTGAGGTTAAAATTTTAAAAATCAAAGCGACATGTAAAATTTAAGTAGTATAGAGTGCTGGATGTACGTTAATAAAGATTTGTCCTAAAAGTCCTACTGCCTGCTGTGAGGAAGGGGCTATTGTTTGATTGTAGAATTAGATTGCCTTGGAGGAACATATCCCACCAGGTGTTTCCTCGAGATCTTTGCAGAGATTTTGTGTTTCTAGGTAGCTCATCCATCTCACCACCCCTGCCTGCCAGTGGAGTTATTGCAGGGCTGCGTGTGTAGGTGAGAAGTTGCACATAACTAAGCACCTACGTTTTAACTGACATCACGGGGGACACTGTGTCAAATGCTGTCCAGCACTTCAGACTTCAAACTTATGTGGCTCCACAACAAAAAAAAGGTAATAGTCATGTCTGTAAGTTGCCTTTTGATTTTCTGTCCATAGGAAAGAATCACCTGTAATTTTTCCGTCAACAGGCATAGGACAGAAGGGTGAAAATTATTTTGGGTGCTATTTTGCTTTTAATTTTATCTCATACTTAATTATTTATGTATTGGTATTAAGCTATGATGGGGAAAGAAATCCCTCTAGTTTAAGTAGCTGAATGACCTGTGGCCATTTATTGCTTCTTTATCTGGTTATAAAATTTGACAAACCATATTAGGTAGAAATTCAAAATGAAGTCCTTTTGTCTGTTGCTGACAGTTAGATCAGTGTATCATTAACAAAGCCTGCTGCAGGATTCCTGTAGGCACTTCTCACAGGGTAATAAGCAACCCTGTTTCTCCTGCTCTGCAGCAGGACAAAAGCCCTGCTTATATAGCTTCGTGCAGGGTTTCGTGCTTGGTAATAACCTGAGTTTGTTTCTATTGAGGTATTTGAAAAAAATCACATTTTCTGGTATATCTCACCTAAATATATCGGCTTGCTGACTCCCCCACAGGCTACCCTGTAGAGAGAGAGAGAGAGACTGTTTGCAAATATACTAATCACAGTATTTTAGTGAATCTAAAATTATTTTTTTCTCTCCTGAAAGTTTCTTGCAAAGGCAGTATTTGTATTTCTTGTGGCTGTGTGTGGGGTTTGCTTAATTGTCTCATGTTTCAGCCAGCTAGCTGCTTTATTTTCTGTAGGAGGAAAAAGAGCCATGAGGCTGAAGCAGAGGGAGATGACACAGGCTAGTGACTGAGTTCCTCTGTTTATCTAGATCCTTCCTGAAGCTTGATTAAATTGAACACCGAGTGTCCCAGCTAAGAGCTGTTTTACCTGTCTGACTGGCACATAAATGCTGGTGAATGTGGCTGGACTTTATTCTGAGACAAGCAAGGAATTTAGCTGGACTGAATTCTCCTGTACAAGACAACTACAAAATGCTTCCAGGCAAGGAGGCCTTTCCAGAGGCCAGAACTAGAGTGGATCAAACCACATGTGTTTAAGCTACTTGTGTAGATGGAACAGCAGAAACAACATAGGCTGGGTGAGGTGAGGGTGTGTTGCTGTTCTAAGGTATTGTTGGTACTGAAATGAGTGGGGTTGTAGATAGCTGGGGAATCTCTGCTCTGGTCCTTTCCCCTATCCCCAACTCCTGGACCAGGATCGCACTACCTTCTTTTGCTGGTGTCTGTCACCTGTGCATGCTTTATTGGAACAGCTCCAGGCTGAGCACAAAAGTAATTCTTAAGCATCCAAGGGTCCACGAGTACAAAGGAGGAGATATTTTAGGATGTGATTTCAAGTTTGGTGATATTAGGGCTATTGACATAACAGCTTATTGCACTCCAGAAAGGTGTCCCTAATTAAAATGTACTGGGCAAGTTTTTCAGAAAAAAATAATAAAATCAAAAAAGTAAGCATAGAATAGTTTGAATTTTGTTTATTTTGTTTTGTCTTTTCCTCCTCTCCTCCTCCTCTTCCCACACATTTTCTTATGACTATCTTGCTTTTCTTTCCCAAATCTCTCCTAAATTCACTTTAGCCTATTAAATTTATAAACATTAACTCAAAGTGGTGATGCAGCTTTACGGGGGAGAGAGGGAAGTGCTGGGGATGTTTGTACCATTGCTTTGAGCCAAACAACCTGCTATTGCTGTAATGAAAAAATAAATGGAGTAGCTTTAATTATGTTGCACATAGTAATTTGGTAGTGAAATTATTTTGAGGAAAAATCTATTCCCAAAGTGCCAGTGAGCTAAAAATCAGGTAATGAAGAAAGATTAAAAATTATCATTGTTGGGAATATCTATCAGCTCCTGCATGAATAAACCAAAGTTATGTAATACAGAAATACAAGCAGGTGAAGGAAGTTCATAGTATCTTTAGGTATACATCAAGCAGTCTTTCTGTCATAAATTTTACAGCACCTTTTGCCACTCCAGGTATTTAACTTGCAGAAGAATTACTTTTTGCTTGCATCAAATGCATCATGTGTGGATAATATTTATGCAAATCACAAGCTATTCTCCATGAGTTTATGGTTAGATATTTGAAATAATGTCTTTGTGCTGGTTTGATTTTCTACCTTTGACTTGACACTGTTCTTCTAGGGGGAAGAGGGTATTGGATGCATTTTGATAAACAATGCTGAAATGACAGATTTAGGCTTTAAGTGAAATTGTGTTCCATAAACTGTGAAACAAAGAGTCGTATCTTACCCTTAGCTACATACATTTCAGGGAAAATTATCTTTCACACTTTCATCTACACTGTATCATTTTCCTGAGTGGCCTCGTGTGCAGTATCAATCAAATCCACTGAAGATGTGTGAGAATCTCATTTAAAATCAGAGAATACAAATCATAGATTCATTTGCCTGGTGGGAAGGAAAATGTTCCACGAGTCCCAGTTTCTCCAATTACAACTGAATTATTTTTGTAGAACTCCAAAGAGACTCCTGTACTCTTGGTTCTCATATATTTATCCATTTGGATTGGCTGCACATGGAACACTTGGTCCGGGGCTGCCTAAGAGCCCAATGGGAGCTGGGCACCCAGTACTCTTCCTGAACGCCTCCTGCGCCTGCTTGTGCTTCTCATAAACATCTGAGCCTGGGAAAACCAGAATGGCAATCCTTCAGTTTCCAGGAGGGTAGTTATTTTAAACTACCCTTGGCACAGGGTGACTGTCATGCTGGGTACCCACACTACCTCACTGTGGTTCCCAAGGTGTTGTGGAGAGTTTGTAGCCAGGAATCTGTGTGGCAAATCTATTTATCACTCATACCCTGATCAAAGGCTGGATCCAATGATAGACTGGCAAGGGGAGAAGGCAAATGAAGGAAAAATGTTGCACCTTCCTGTTCACTCTCAGCTGCTTCCAGGTGCTGCTGGCAGGGAGTTCACCCCAAGCTCTGCAATCATGGAGAAGGACTGTCCTTCTGGACTGGCCAGAGGATTCCCCAAGAAAATTGTTTCAGGCTGCCAGTTCCCAAATTGCACTGCATCTGCTGCACTCTAAGCAGAGGGAAGGAAAACAGAGAGGAAATTTGTTCTGAGAACATTTTTAGAGCTGGAGTGAGAGTGATTGTGTGTCAGATGGGAAATCTTTATGCAGGGCAATGCTTCTCTCTAAATACAGTTCTGTTTTGCAGTCATAGTTTATTGTCTCTTGCTTGATATTTGTAGCTATATCAGTGGGTTGCCAGGGAAATAAGGCTTCTGATGTGATAAATTCTGTGTTAGAACTTCATTCCCAAGATAAATGAGATCAGAGATTAGAGAGAGGAAAAACATTTTTTTTAAATGCCATCGAAGGTGTTAATGAGCAGAAGTAGGAGGGGAGTTAACTCCTGCCAGTGAACTCTGAAACGGGAGGCCTTACAGAGCTTGTGAGAGTCCACAAACTTTTCCCCTTTTATTTCTTCAGCTGGAAACAAGTTTTTAATTATTGTCCAAGAATAGAGACCTTCTTTGGAAGAGCTGTGCTAGCTGCGTTAGTGTGAAGAAATAAAAAAAGCTGTATGTCGTTCCTCTTCACCCCAGCGCTAGTTTCCTAGTCTGACTCTATAGCACGTTGGGAAACTGCCACGGATACATGTGGATGTAAAAGTCTTTTCCTCTTTAGTTCCTGCAGGTATCACTAAATGTGCTCATAGCCTGTATCAGCTGCCTGCATTTTGGTGTGAGAATGTGGATTTTCAGCATTGAGAGAGAAATCCCATTTAGAGTATGCTGGGAGGGGAACATCTGTGAAAATCACAAGAACAACTTTTAACATCTGCCCTTCTAGAAGGAAATTGCTCATGTTCTCACTTTATGTCAGATAAATCCTTGAGTGCTGCAATGTTTATATATTTAAATACAGATTTGAAATTGAAGAAGCGACTAATTAATTTAGCTCAAGCTCTTAACATTTGCATTGTTTTTAATTTTAATTGAACATTTTGTTCACAGGGTTAGTGATTTTTACCACAGCTCAGTCTGTGCCTTTAAGTAGTGTTGTGCCTAGAAGGGACAAAAAGAGAGAAGACTGTACGGAGAGGGGAATGTGTGGGATTGTTGCTAGGAATCTGAAAACAAAAAGGCTCTGATGTTACTCCACTGTGTCTCCTCTGCATTTCCAAGGGAATGTTTTTTTATTTTCTATACATGAAATGGGACCAGAACTGGACCTATCGTATGGCTCTTAATTCAGGGGAGAATAAACTACAACATCATGACTGTGAGCTGATGGTCTCTGGGTGAGGGAAATCTGGGGAGATGCTTTTCTAAAGTTAATAGCATTACAAAAGTGAGAGGGGGCAAACAGCCCACAGGGCATCTTCTGCCCACATGAGGCTGTTCCAACCTACCTGTTTTGGGGAGGGGATGGACAGGTAGAGAGTGTTTTACCTACAGTTTGCCTTGAAAAAACCAAAACACTTTCACCACGTACCTATTCCACCTCTAAATTTCATTGCCTATATGAGATATAATTACCCATAGGTTTTTTCTGTTTGTCCCTTTTTTTTTTTTCTATTAACTTCATCCTGTTCTTCTGAATTCCATCCATCTGATCTGTTCTGTAAAAAGAGCTCTTTGCCTTGGTATTTGTGTCATGAATCACAGTAAACAAATCATTGCTTTCTCCCTTTTGTCTGATGCTTACACTTTTCAAATATTTGTATTCATTGCTGTTATTGTTTATCAGTCAACAGACACATGTCCCCCATGGAGGCTTCTAGCTAACCTCTTTTTCCAGCCCTTTAAATACTGCGTGTCCTCTTCCTCCCTCCTCTGACCTCCAGTCCAATTTTCTAGCATACTCGAGCAGCACAGTATCCAGTACGAATACAGCTGGGATTGTATGAGGCCATTGTCCTGGCGCTTGTCCTGACAAGAATATCTGAATCACCCCTCCCCATAAGTTCTGGTAGATTGATGCAGAGGGTCAGGCTACTGGGTACTAGAGTAATAAGATTTTTTTTTTTTTTTTTGTCTCCACAATGAGAGAAAAGACTTCTACCCTGATGCCAGTGCCATCTGACATTGGACTGCAGGTGCATAAATGTCCTGCTACAAAAAAGGCAGAAAAGCTCCTTGTACCTGTAGAGCAAAATGCATGAGAAATTTGTAAAATTAGAATTGCGTGGGCAAGATGTTTCTTTCCCTCTGCTCGTGTCTCTTCTGAGTGTAAATTCTTTTTGGCTTGGATTGTTTCTTACTCATGTAAGAGGCCACGTTTTTGTGTCACACTCAACATTGGCATGTAATTTGGGCCTGTGGGTGGCAAAGCAGTACAAATACTGGCACTTCTAAATAGATAGGCAGATAGAAGTCTAGAGACAGTGAGTCTGGGAGCTGGCCTACACCCCAACACAGCAGGAAGTATGTTTTGTAAATCGTGATTGGGCTCGTATTTTAGACTTTTTTCTCTTTCTTCTATAATTCATATGGAAACTGTGGTGATGGTCCTGTACAAAATTCTGGAAATAAGCTATGAGCATCCCTATTTGCCAGTGAAGGGAAAACAACCCTCTAGAAAAAGAGCTGCTGTGCTAGTGGATCAACATTCACATCTGGAGTAGTCTGTAACAGTTCTTTTGAAATACTGAAGTCAGCCAGTTTGAATAATAGCTGATATTCCTCTTACACCTGGAATGGTTATTTGTGCAAAAGAAGAACTTCAGACTGTTGAAAATATTAAAAACAGTTACTACAGGCTTTAAATAGCAGATCTGCTCACAATTTTGCCAGCTGGAATGTTGTTCCCCTCTTCCTGACTTTGTAGCAAAGGCAAGGTGAGAGTTTTGTTGTATCAAAACAGAAAGAAGACCCCTACCAAACTGCATGAAATATGACAGTTTCCTTACTTTTAGCCTAATGGGCCTAGAGAGGGTCAAGGTACAGCATGTGTCACTAAAAATTGAGGTGTACGTTGAAACTATGCCAACATCATAACTGTTAGGAAATTATCAGTTAAAGTAAATAGGTATTTGTACTAATGGTGTAGGTTCTAACAGCACCAAGCAAATACGGAAATGGAAGTGGGCAGATTCCCATAATGATCAAAGCTAACGTTGTTTCTGCTTGAGCAGACAATTTTGATTTAAAGGTAAGTCTGCCTGTGGTATACTTTTCACCAGCTTGTCAATCAAGGGAGACAAGAGGCTCTAGAAAACCCGCTTCAGTACGTTGCATATCATCTTTCCATCAGACAGTTCAGCCTGTTCTGTATTTCCTGTGCTCTGAAAATCCCTCAGGGATTTCTGTTGTGGGGTTTGAGAAAATTTTAAAGTCTCACTACAGGAAGATAAACAGAAGAGACAGAGTAGCAGCTCTGTGTGAAAACAACATTTGGTAGTGTTTACTTCTAAATTTAGGCCCTTGAAGGAAGATAATTAACGCAATGATTACGTATTAATGTGCAGAGCAAGATGCTGGTGTCAATTTAAAGCTGAAATGTATCTGAAGATCCAGCTTGTTTGTGTCTTGCTGGCATTTAGTTTATTTATACAAGCAGTAAGTTTGCTGCATTGTGACATAACTTGTCTCTTATGGGAGGATCTGGCAATACATCATTATCAATCGCAAACAACAGATTTTGCCCCCAAAAGGTAAAAATTAAATCACTTATTTTATGGAAGGATTCTTGGGGAACACTGGAGAATTGTCCATCCATTCCTCCCCGTGTTGCATGTGGGGTTCCATGAGAAATCTTGCCATTCTCTTGTATTCTTCACTATTGTACGTATGTGGATGAAGGACCTCTGCTTTCTGTCTCAGTGGTGACTGCATATGAAGGCTCGGGGAAGACCTTATAGCAGCCTGCCCGTGCTTCAAGGGGGCCAATGGGAGAGATGGGGAGGGACTCTTGATCAGGGAGGGTAGTGATAGGAGAAGGGGTAATGGTTTTGACCTGAACGAGGGTAGAATTAGATTAGATTTTAGGAAGAAACCTTTTACTGTGAAGGTAGTGAGGCATTGGCCCAGGTTGCCCAGAGAAGCTGTGGATGCCCCATCCCTGGAGGTGTTCAAGGCCAGGCTGGATGAGGCTTTGAGCAACCTGGGCTAGTGGGAGGTGTCCCTGTGGTTGGAACTAGATGGTCATTAAGGTCCCTTCCAACCCAAACCATTCTGTGATCATCTGTATTGCATTATACTCTTGATGAGGCCAAACCAGACATAATGGCAGGGCGTTGTGTGAAGATGGGCTGATGGAGAAAGAAGTCTTTTGGAACTGAATGTCTGTTGTAGGCCAAAGTATCTTGGATTAAGGTATCAAGTTTCTTGATTGGGAGAAAAATAATGTTAACAGAAGACACTTTTAAAACAAAAGTCTGTAGAATTTTTTATTTATAAACTCAGCATTTCCATTTAACTTTTTCCATTTGTTAGCAGTAACTAAAATCCTCTCCTGCACATCCCAAGGTGATTTGCAATTGGGCTATCACAGAGCAAATGTGTGATTAACTGATGGAAATACTGTGTTGCCTTAGTTCTGTCCTGTGTTTTTAACAGCAATACATTTATGGGGTACATATACTGCATGGTTGTTGGTTTAGTCTGGGAGAAGACATAGATTGCTGTGAATAGATGGCAGAGTGTCACACTTGGTTTTGTATGTGAAATACAATGTATTGTTAAAGTTATATCTTTGTCTCTGCTTATAACCATAAATTCCAATTATCTTACAGGTCCTGCTCTTTGTTCAGCTTATTCCGCCAGATGTAGAGATGTGGAAAAATACTGCTCTTTCAGGAAGTAGAGCCAAAATTGCTTTTTTCTTGCAAGCAAAACAATACTTTCCACTTCCCAGTATTGTGCTTTCTTAATTAGAGAAGAGGCATTGCTGAAGGTCAAAGCCTGTGACACCTGATTTCACTCAGGCTGAATGTTGCCCAAAGGAGTTGCCAGCTTCAGCTGTCACAAAGAGATGCAGTGGAGGCAGAGTTCTTGCTGTCAGTGCGCACAAGGAAAGAATCGGAAAGAAAATGTATATCCCATTTTCACATTTCTCTGAGATACTGTATATTTACCACCTGAGCTTTGAAATCCTCATTCTTAGGTGCTGAATTTTTAGCCTTTAAAGGTTGTGGCTTTTTTTTTTTTTTTTGTGATTTTTAACTTACTCTTTTATGTATTTTCTGTAGCAAGAATGGCCATTAGTGATGAGAAAATATACGCATGCTGAGGTTCACGTGATATTGTATTTCAAGTGTTTTCATGGAAGATGTTAACCCTCTCCCACCAAATCTGAATTTGGGAAAGAAAATGTGTTTGGAATGTAATTAGAGGTAGAAGTTGAAAGCAGAAGTGGAAAGGTAAGGTGTGAAGACCTTGGAAATGGGCAGCATGGATCCTTGGTGGGACTCTGCTGAGCTTCGTTAGTACTTCAGCTGGAGAGAGTCTGTCTGCTGTTCTTTCCTACATTCACGCCCTGGCTCTCCAATTGCATTGTTCAAAACAAGAGTTATCATAAAGTACAGAGTTAACATTTAGCATATTAAAGAACATCTATTGTTGACCCAGAACAACTTTGCTTAAAACAGTATTTGCTTATATGACAAGAATACTCTTTTGAAAAAGAGAAGTTTGATTTAGGTGGAAAGTTTGCTATCAGTTAATTCATTGCCTGTGCTGAGGTTGATAAAGCACTTCAAGTTTTTTCTTTTGCCTCCTCAACTTTGTCATTTAAAATTTTCCCAGACATCTTTGCATCGTAGGATTTTCTCTTGGAGAGAAGTTTCTGTTGCAAGCTTCTCTTGCAAATACATTTTTCCAGTAATCTCTAAATAATTTGGCCTATTTCTATTCTACTGTCAAAATGCAGTGGCTTAATATAGGTCTATCAGT
Organism: Pterocles gutturalis; assembly: GCF_000699245.1. NCBI lineage: Eukaryota > Metazoa > Chordata > Aves > Pterocliformes > Pteroclidae > Pterocles > Pterocles gutturalis. The sequence continues at coordinate 91,625 of NW_010128733.1, read as the reverse complement.
CTCACTTGTCTACGGTCATATACATGTATGCAGACCAACTCATTTCTACCAGTACAGCGTTCATCTTGAAAATTGGTCCTGTATTTCTGCATCTACTCTTGCATTTCTGTTGAAAACCTGGCAATTATTTAAACCCTCTTACTATGGCTAAAATAGCAGTTAAAGCTTGTCAGGGTAAGGTGTGTACTTTATATGAAATGTATCTACATAAAGAATAAATCAAACTTTTGAAAATGTTATTTTCTGGAGGACAGGCATAAGTGTGCATGTTCCTTATGTGAACATGGGAGAAGTTGTTAGTAAGGAGTCTGCCACTGTGGCAAAACTTGTAATTGAAGTTTTTCAAGTACTGTCAGAGTACCTTCACCTCTAGGATTCTGGATTTACTGAAGAGGTGTAAATATCCCCTTGATATCTGCTGTGCTGTTATATTTACAAAACTATGGGCTAACACACAAAATTCCTGTTTATACACATAGATTTATTAATTGGGTTTTGTTTTTCCAAGGTTTCTTTTATGAGTACTTACAAGAGAGATTAAAAGGTGTACTTTTCCTTGTCTTATGTTAGTGAGAAAATTCCTGCAGCTTTAATTTTAATAAAAATGTATAAAACAGAACAATATCAACATTATCAGCAGATTTAGCAACACAGCACATATTTGAAGTAAACATGCTAGGTATGAAAGGCATAATCTTCATATAAATATATTTGTATTTTAAATCTCCTTGGAAGATAACCTTTGAGAAAAAAGTTGTTTGTGCAGTGATTGAGAAGCGACCTAACTTTATCACAATGACTCTTGACAAAATTACTTTTTGCACAACACAGTGAACAAAAACCTAATTTAATTTGTTTTATGGTGCATAAAGATGAGCCGGAAGGGTTTGTTTGTCTCTTTTCCTGGGTCTTGTCCATAGATACATTTGGATCAGTTGATCTTAGTTTTGCTGGACTTGTCCTTTGAACATGGAAAAGCTTTTTAATGTCATCTTTCTCAGATTTTATTTCAAGAAGGGAGTGTGTGTATCTTCATTTCACTGTATAAGCCTTTTTTCCGATCAGTTTTCATTCTTTAGCAGAAGCTGGTGCTGGTGAAACAAATAAGCAAAACAATTATAATGTAGTGTCTAAAACTTCCTCATTTCACTGTTTGCACAAAAGTAGATAACAGTTATGGTTATTTATGTTCTAAATCCTTTATTTGCGTTTTCTTAGTAAGATGTGATAATCAGCATTTTTCACGTTAAAACTATTCTCTTTTCAATGTTCATGGTTTCCCATACGTTATTATCACAACGAAATAAAATATCCCAGATCAGTTCTCTAATTCTCAAAGCATGGTTTTTCTTTTCTTTTTTTGCCGTGTTGTTAGATGTAATAGGACAGATTGGTCCAAACCTGGAGCATTTCTGGGTGCAGGTGCCTTCATGCTTCAGTCATTACCTACATCATCATTAGTCAAACTTTAAAAATGTTATTCCACTGCTACTCATTAATCTAGCATCAAGCTGGAGATGTTATAATTAAGGTGGTGGCAGGATTTCCATTACTGACTATTTTCTTCAGCAGAAGGAACGGTTAGTGCCTGCCAGCAAAGGAAAGAAAATATGATGCTGGCTGTCCGGTGCAGCCATCAATTCAGCATCTTCTGTCTAGCTGACCTCCAGTCGCATTCTCCTGAGATCATCCTTGAAAGACAGCACACAGGTAGGGAGTGATGATTAATCATTATATGTACTGTAAGTAGTGTAAATGATACTGGGGATGGGGCACACAGGGGCTGGCGAGTTGTTTATACTCTGCTCAGACTCCTCTGTGTCTGTGGACTTTGACTCTGTTCGGTTAAGGACTGGCTGTGGTGTAGGGCACTACATCCTGTGCGTGGGACAAGTTATTTTTCAATAAGTACGTTTTTCAGTCAGTTAACATTCATCCATTCAGTGAAACAGACTTGCAGTATTCAAAGGAAATGAATTGGGTTGAAATTTTAAAAGCTGCAAAAGAAATTAAGCTAATCCTTGTAAAACAAGCATGACATCCACCATCAGTATTGCAAAATATAGGTATATATTGGCTTAACAGATCACCTCAACTGGTATTATTTGCTTGTACTGACTTATGCAGAGAAGGGACTCCAGTGTATTGGTGAGCAACTTTTTGTCCACTGTGTTAATCAAGAAATTAAATTTTCGTGTTTGAAGCATCTTTCTCTTGCCCCTTCTCCATTTTGTGTTTGCACTTGCCGAGTGTCTCTGTCTTTTGCAAGTCCCACAGCATATATAGTATCCCTTATTTTGGAGACTGTTGGTCTAACAGATTAATATCAGGGAGAGCACGTTTGCATTTGTCAGCTGTGCATGCTTTTGGGAGAATCATGCAGTGATCAAAGCTGCGTGCCAAAAGGATCCTACCTCTTGGTGGCACGAGCTTCCAGAAAGTCTGACCACCTGTATGGTGCGTTTACACACCATTGGAAAACAAGGTTTGGGTATAGCTTTGTAGCATTTGTTCACATTCCCCAAAAAAAAAGGGGTTACCATGTAAAATCTGTATGGAAGTTGATAGCTCTCACTTCTAACTTTTATCGATGCCTCCAGTTAGCCAGAACAAAGAGATAGATGTGTTTTGTCTTTATCTTGTATA
>NW_010128733.1:69672-88966 GCF_000699245.1 Pterocles gutturalis | reverse complement strand
CTGCTGTGTCCCAGTCCATACACTGAGTGAGACTGCACACCAGTTTATGGTATTTTTCGTTTGAGTAGCAACTTTACTGACAGCGTCTTGTGGAATTCTCACTCACTAAGGCCTGATCTCTCTATTGGCATTCCGGGTTCCTACTGCAGTACAAATATAACACAGTTCTCTGGAAGGCCATATCACAGCCCATATCCCAGCCTTACCTGTAATTCCCTTATGGTGTTGTCTTTTTTCTACCCTTTGCTTTTAGCCCTAGCACTTGCAGTTAGTTCTCCATTTTCTTTATATTTTCTTCATATGGCCACTTTCCCCCCTTTTTCCTATTACTATTCAGTCTTCTGAATCTTTTTGATTGCCTGAAACTCCTCACGGTCCCTTTGGCATCATCTTTCATGCTTAACCATTTCCTTGTGAGCCTTGTTATCACTGTCTCAGTCTGCCTTACTGGATGCTTTGCCTTTGTGTCATTCTCCTCCTTTATGCTGTTTTTTCGGGTTTAAAGAAAAAATTAATAAATTTTAAGTCTCTATTTCATAGACTTTAATTATTTTCTTATTTTAGTTAAAGTAGTCTGTGACAGGTGTGGCAGCACTTGTGCATTGCATCCTAAGTGAGTAAGATCTAAATTTCTGTAGTCCTTCTTCAGGAGATTCTTTTGTTTAGTGCAGAATCATCTTACCATCACGGTGCAGTGTTCTTGAGCTTCAGGCATGGGCGTAAGAGGAATGAAAGCCTTGTTATGCTTTGAGCACTGAAGTTGATTTGTGTTGTAGTGAGGAGTGGATGGCTTGCTTTAAGTATTTAAATATTTTATTTCTTCTTTCAAGACCTTTGTATATTCTTCCTTACACTAGCATTCCCTGCCTCTTCCCCAAAACTGTGGATCTGTTCCTTCCCATGGCTTCTCTTCCACTGAATGCCATTTTAGAAACATGGTTTCCAAGGTGTGATATAATGTCATCGATATGATGTAATCTCCAGTATGAGGGAGAGCACTTATTTGCTCTGTTCTGCCTCAAGCAGCTGCCATTGCTTCTACATGTACTGCAGTGCTCTTCTACATTTCCACCTCTCTGTGAGCTTTTACACTTCATCTTCTTTTGGGGGTTTTGGAGAGATCGATCTGCAAGGCTGCTCCCCTGAATTTAGAGCGGAACTGTCTGCTTCAGACTCTAGGTTTCCTCTATGACCACAGTCACTCACAGGATGAGAACGTAGCTAGTTCTGACTTGGTTTGTAACTATTTCCAAGTGCTTATACTTCCTGGCAACTTGCTGTCCTACAAACTAGTGCATAAGTTGACAAGTCATTTTTAATGAATCCTTTGCTGTACAGATGGTTTGGGAACATATATGCCAGTTGTACCCATTTCTGAAGACTGATGAGTGGTATTTACAGTCTCACAATTTACACTTGTATGTGGTAATTGGATTTTTCTTAATTAGGGAAAGTGGGTGGACAGTTTTGTCACTTAGCAAGGTCCTTACCAATTAAAAGGATCAAAACTCTCTTCCTGGAGCCTCTAGACTGAACGTACACAGAACAGATACCTGAACTGGTATACATGGGTAGGGTAATTGTTTCTCCAAGTTATTTGCAGTAGATGAATGTTATATACTTAAGCAGAGTCTAGTTTCACCTGTATGGAAGCCAACAACTACCTTTTTGCAGTCTAGCTGCCTTTTTTTTTTTTTTTTGCGCTACTTGCGTTCTCATGGAGACATTTACTACTGTGCAGAGAGCAAGCCCAAGACCCTCAGACACCAAAATTTTACCTATAGCCCATTTAATATTTTATTTTGTAAAAATTACTATTATTTTTTAAATGGTATTAAAGAGGGCATAATCTCTTTACTGTCTGTACTGCACCACTGTCTTACCTTGTTAGACATGGTGCAGATGACCCTGGGGTGCAGGTGACTGCATGCTGTGTATTCTTCTTGTGCTGCTCTTCAGAGGGCCGGAGCCCAAATGATGCTCCAAGCCTTGCAGCTGTTCAACTCTGATTCAGTTAAACGTGAATTCCTAGAGCTGTGCTGTGCTTTATGTTTAAAGCACAGAAAATACCCACCTTAGCCTGCGAGACTGTTGTACCTAGTGTTGTCTTTTCCTGAACATAATTTTTTATTTTTATCTTGCCTGAATAACTTGAACGATTGAGTCACTTATTTCTTTTATTAAAAGAGGAGTGTAAGGGAGGGATATTTAAACACAATGACACAAGCCACCCATTGTTGTTACTAATAGCTTGCCATTAAATGGCTTTCATCCTGGAAGATCAGGAAGCGCTTTACAGACATGTTCAGTGATTACTTATATGCTGCTGAAATAAAGCTACCTCCATAAGGAAGTGCAAAAGTGCATCAGAAAGGCTGGGGTAGCCTTGTATTTAAGAAAATAATCAAAATGAAAAGCAGTTTCTCTGCTGAGAGGCTTAGAGGGACTGTGAGAGATGTGCTAACTGAAAGTGGATGTCTGGGTGATTATTTCCTTGTGCATTATGTATATTTGAGCACATCAAGGTGCTGCACAGGAAAGCCCTCGCCCTAGATTTGAAAAGGTTGTGACGTAAAAATTAAAAACTTGCAAACAGTGACATACTGCTCCCCGCTCCTACTTTACTCTGTCCCTGGAATGGAGAAGCACTAGAGAACAGTAACTTCAGACTAGTATTAGGATAACAGCCAAGAGCTTTGAGAGTAAATGACCTCAATTTTTGTAGGTGAACCTGGAGAGATGTATCATGATGAGTGGTTTCTAATGACTGACACTGGGAGGTGACAGACAGATTGGGGACTGTGTGGAAATGATGGAGACCCCCAGTGAATATGAGCTGTTGAGGATGTTAGCATCATTTGAAAATTCATTGGATTTTAATTAGAGAAGCCTAGTGGGATTAAAATTGCAAATGAAGCTATTGGAAGCTATTGGAATTCTCTGAGCAAATAGCTTGATTTGCCCTCAGTTTCTATTATTCAGCAACTGACTTTATTACTTGGATCACAGTTGTTTTGGAGGTTTTTATTGTGTGCCAATTCAGGGTAAGGCATCTTCCCTCTCTTGAAGAAACTGTGTAAAAAAAGGAGGGAGTTTCCTGCCCTGTCTCATTAGCTTCCTGCATGCCAGACCATGCAATGGGATGTTTCAGAGTTTTCATTGCCTGATTCCTCTGGAAGGCAAGAACACCTTTTGTTGTTATAGTGTATTGAGCTATTTTTTTCAGACAGCCATAGGAAAGCAACAGATCCTGAAATGCTGTGCTGCTTTCTATCTCGCTTGCCTTCAGAGCAGTTTTTTGAAGCAAGTATAGACCTGGACTCTTATTGCTTAGCTTAAAAAGCAAAATCCCAAACTAATATGCTACAATTAGATTTTAACCTATCACAGCTTATGGATTTTACATAAAAACTCAGAATTTTATAAGAAATAAATTGGTGAAAAATATTTTCAACAAAGAGGGCCTTTGCACCCTGTCCTATGGATGATCTCTGCTGGGAACTGCTGCTCTGTACATGGCTGAAGAACTCTGCTGCAGAACTGCCTCTCTTGCTACACAGGCAGTAAAATATTCAGTATTTTTTCACCAGATGTGTGCGGAGAAGTTCATTAATTGGCCAATTCTTCATCTGTTCTTGCCAGCACTCTTTGGCTAACATACAGATTTTGGCAGATGGGTACGATAACGTCATTATCTGGAAACAGAACTGGTGTACTACTTGATTTTGCAGTAGGCATATTTATTCACGTATGAGCTTGATTCTCAGGCTGCTGGATGGGGTTTTGAGCTCCTTTCACCGCATGTATATGGAGCCGTTGGGTTCCTGCTTCACATCACCAGCTAGACATTAGATATGGAAAGAATCCCAGCCCGGTTCTGCTGCTGGAAGGAACTTGTGTTCCTGGAGATGAAGAATAAGTGGAAAGCCAGGATGCAGCAACCTTGACTCCTGCTAGAGTCCTTAGCATCTGCGACTGTCTCAAAGACAGTTTTGTGGGCTTGACCAAACAGCCCATGCTCCACAAGTCACTCTAATGAGTGACATCACTGTGGCAAACAGCAGCTATTCCAGCCTTTCCAGCCTGCTGTAAGAGCTGCAGTAAGAGCTTCTCCCCTTTGCTTTAAAAAACTTCTGGTGCAGTCAGAGTGGGGTCTTAAATTATTTTATTCAATAAAAGGGAGTCATTTGAATATTCACCCTTGTTTGCAGGTTGCTAGAGGTAAAATCCCACATAAATTTGGGGTCTGAGAAATTTTTAATGGATTAACATCTTAATGTTAATGTACTTAATGAAATGTTGCAGAATTTTAGAGCTCAGCAGTTGGGTACACAGAAGGACAAAGGATAAGGAGCTGTGTGATGTTTGGAGTTAGATAAGTTGGTAAGAAAAAAACTGAGATATTGGAGTTCAAATACAGTCTGGAAACGGTTAAAGTTATGATGATAAGCATGTTACTCATGAGGAGGGTAAGCAGGAAAATAAAGAAATACTTATGCACTTGTGGAGCCTCATTAAAAGGATGGAGCACTGATCACAGAGGGTTTCAATTACTTGAAGTTTGACTGGAATAAGAATTGTTTAATGCCTGAGAAAAGATACATGTGGTAGTGTAAGATTGTTTTATCTTATAATTTATATAAGCAAGTAAAAAAAACATTCTCAGAGGATATTTTGGACGTAGTCCCAGGAAATGAAGCAGGACCTGTATGATAAATAAGATAGATGCTGGTGAGCTTTCATAAGGTTGAGTGATCATAATGCTATTGGATTTGAAATATTCATGAGGCTACAATATGTACAAAGAGTAGTGGCACAAAAATATTAAACTTTGAAAAGTCAGAATTCGAAGAAGCGTGTAATGAATTGAAGAAAATTGATGGGGATGCAACTATTGTCCCCAAAAATGTGTTGTGGGAGAATGGAGGAAATGTTTTAGGAACAGATAAGAAATATGCAATCTACATTCTTTCCAATAAAATGTAAATGTCAAACATGTCATCAATCATCTCAAGGCAACATTTTAGCAGTGAAATAGGAGACTGCAAAGGGATTAAAAAGAAGAATCAGCCTTGGTAAACTATATAAAAAAGAAAATAGCATAGGAGCAAAAATAATACATGGAGGATACAAAGTGAGACTTGCAATACCATAGAAAATACCAAGGCAATTATGTTCTGAAAATGAAACTTTCTTCTGACTAAAAATAATAATAGGAATTAGACAGATTAGAACTAAATGAACTTCAGCTCAAAAAAAGCCCTTCTGCCCCTGCCAAGTCATAGTTTCCTAAGTTTTTTTTCCATAGTTTTTTTTTTTATCCCCACATACCTCAGTTCTTGCTCTTCAGAATGATACTTTGTGTGGTTTTATTCACTCACATTTCTGAGTAGGACAATCTCTAATGAAGATCCTGTTTGTGACTTTTGTATTAATTATTCCAGTGCAAATTACCAGTTAATTCCTAGTATTCCCCCACTCCTGTTATGAACATCCTGCCCATCTTTTGAATTTATTGGTATCATCCAAGATTTATTGATATTTTAAAGCTCGATTGGGTTTGACTCTACATGCTTGATTAAGAGTTAAATGGCAACAAGAATCTTTTCTCCTCATGCTAACCAGGATTACTTAGACATTGGTTTGAAAGTACAGGTTTACACAGTGGGTCTAACCTGCTTGACTGCCTCAGTGATGCTGAGCCTAGACCCTCATGCCCCTACTTGTAAGAATAAATACCACCTATGGGGCCCAACTTAGGGGTTCCTTTAAGCTGGCATCCTTGCTCTGATAATAACCAGAAAGCGATATTTTGACCATCTAGAGAGCAAGGACAAAACGTGGGGACTGATACTGCCAAATATAATCTCTCCTAATTCTGCTTTTTCATGGTGAAGTGGGCTTTAAGGGCTAGGTTACTTTCAGTCTTTTAAGAGGTTAGAATCACATGCTCTCAGAAATGAACTACTGTTCGCTCACTGTCACTGTTTTCTATGAAGGGCGTGAAGACAGCTGATAATACTGGTATAGAATTAATAAGAGAAAGGAAGGCAATAAAAATGAATTCCTGACTGTCTTATTGAGTGCTGGCACTGCCTGGCTGTCTCAGCAGAGGTCCTGTTGCACAGAAGGAGCCCACTGAAGTCCATGGAGTTATGCCGGTGTTGAGTACAATTGGAAATCTTTATACATTAACAGAATAGACCTCTCTCAGTACAACCTACTGTACTTTCTCATTAATTTGCCAGTGATTTCAATTCCTTTTCTGCAGTAGTTGCCCAGTTCTTTGCTCCTGAGTGTTCTGAATGATGCCTTTTGTAGCAAATACCTCTTCTATCTTAACATGTGATACTAATCACATTTGTCAGTGGTAAAGACTTTGTGGGATCTGATGGCCCAGCTGTGTAAATGACCCAAATTCTTTATTTGAACTTCATTTACTCTTTTCTTGTGACTTTATACCAGGAGGAGTAATTACATATTTCTTATGCAAGACTGATGGTTCCTGATTGTTTCACAGTTATTCTAAAGATTAACTAGGGTAATCTGCTGTGCTCTTTGATTACTTAAGATGTGCTCAAATTTTTGTGTTTAATTAAGAAGACCAACAGATTTGGAACAAAAATTAGCTTGAGACCTTCCTTGTCTCCTGAACTAAAACTGTGTTTTTAAGCAAATAATGTGGTAGCTGGTATCATTAAAATTTTTTAATTCCAAATCAATCTTTTAGACTGTCAAGGAAATCTCCTCTTTCTTCTGCCTGATTACAATGCACCAAAAGATGAATATCCAGTTCCAATGATTGGTTTATGAAGTATTTTTAATTAGGTGAAAAAGTGACTTAATGATCACTTAGTGTTGACCACTAGTCTGCTGTTCAGAAAGGACTGGAATCTGCATTTGGGGAAGGGATCTTTTGGCCTCCAGCGCTACTGCTACAGAGCTGAAATTGTTATTTTCATTACTAGAAAGCTCTGTTTTCCACACATTGCTGTCATTCTGGTTAACCAACATCCCACACTATTTTATTTGGGTATATTCTGAACATCTGAGTCAGTGTTTGAATATATGTATTGTCCAGGTTTTGTGTTTGTCTCATGTCTGAAGTGCTCGTGTATTTCAGGTCAAAGAAGGACTTGTGTGTCTGTTCAGGAACTCCTACCTATCAAAGTGAAAAAGGGAACCACAAGAAGCAAAGTTCAGGAAGTTTGGTCAACTTCATCCTGAATTTATATTTATGGAATCTTGTTGGTGATAATAAAGATCAAAGTAGCTATCTCCATGTAGTCTGAGTATTGGAGTAGAGATGTTTCACCAAGCCCTAGTGGCACCAGTAGTGAAGACACAGCTTCATGGGTCAGCCAGGTTTGGGGTTAGCCATAAAACAGCTTCCTGGCTGCCAGCCCAGCCATGCAAGTAGGTGTGTACTATATAGAACAGTTATTTCAAGCACCGTACCTGGCAGGGCTTGTCTCCCTTCCTGTCCTCTCCCAGGTCTTCAATATTTTGACCATACTTTATTTAACAGGTGCTTTTTATTCTGCCTCCTCCCCCATGTTTTTTCTTTTCTCACTGAAGAAAAACCTTTGTGCCTTTACTGTTTACAGAATTGGATTCTTCTGCTCAGCTGCCCTTAAAACATTCATTGTTCTGTGTCTGATTTAGTATGCTCACTTACATGCTTGATAACAGCATAAATTCCGTGCTTATGAACCCATCTATCCTGAAGTGCTGAAAGGAGCCCAGAATCCATCAGAGGTGGTAGCTACTCTTGTGAGTCAACTCCAGGATAGTCACAATCATAAAAATGTCTGGTAGTGGCTCCAAATTTTTGGCTGGTGTAATAAGCCTTCCAGTGAAGTCAGAAGAATTGCAACAACTCGTACCACACGATGAGATCTGTCTCACCATGTCACTTCTTTTTCAGACAAAGATGTCCCAGTTGTGCTGTGATGGGAAACTGCTGCAGTGTTTGTTCGATTCATGGTATAATCTATGTCCTTTGCTAAGAGCACTATGGAGGTGGGGATCTGATGATTCTTGTAGTTCAGGAGACAAGACTGGGAAGAGAATGCTCTTAATTTTTTTTTCCTGTAAAAGTGGTTTTCTATGCTCATTTAGTAACTCTTCAGTATTTAAGTGTGGGCTGAATGATGTGGAACAAAACATACACATTCAGTGTCTCACTGGTAGAAGCACTTAGAAATTATTCCCCACCTTACCTTAAATATTCTTTTCTCAACAAAGTCAGTCACTAACTTCTTCAACCCAAGACTCTTCTGAAGTCTCCTCCTGTGATGAGGACCTTTTGATGCCAATTCACTTTTTGGAGGAGAGCAGCTTCATTGTTGCTTCAATGGAAATGATACTTTTAGCTTTCTGCTTCTTCTGTGGTGGTTTTGGTGCATACACTACGGTTTTAGCCCAACTAATTCAAAGCGTAAGTCAACAGCGTTCATAGCCTAATCATTCCTTCCTCTCTGCTTTCTGATGTCTGTCTTGCATAGATTTTGATCTTTACATTCTGGGAAAACTTGGTTTTTTTTGTAGCAATGAAAACGTTTTGGATACATCACCAATAAATAAGAATTGAAATTATATATGGAGGAGAATAGTGACCATAATTTATGGATAAACATCTCAAAGCTGCTTTCAAAAGGCTAAAATAGAAAGACGGGCTATAATAATGATAAGCTAGGCTGTTTTCTTCTGTCAATGTGTAGAGAAATGTGGATATCAAAAGAATTTTCTTTAATTGAAGTTGTTTTGAAATTAAATCTCTCCAGTGTTAATACTTGTAGGAATGAGGATTGCTTTTCAACCCATTTATACCTCTGGTAATGAAATATAAGAATTTTCTGCCTGTAGGAGTGCTGGGAGGATAGGAAAGTTTGATTGTCTTTCTTGAGACCATGTTATGTTAATTTTTCTGCCTATACTATGGAAACACAAAAAGCAATAACTCACTTATATGAAGACAAAATTCTTAGGGTTGTTGTCATGGAAACGAAGTGCAAGCAGCTCCTTTTCCTTTAATAAATTTGATAGCCAGGCTAACAAAGATTGAGCACACAACTCATACATGCTCTCACAGAACGGTACTTATAAGGGCAGCAGCAGTTTGTACCCAAACCTCCAACTGTCTGTCTGTGAGTGGGGGGAGCTGGGCCTATAATGCTCAGACTTTCCCAGAAGAGTTAGTGGCCTTGGGCTGATGTTGCATGCACAGGAGCAGGAGACAAGGACAGTATTAATTTGTTCGGACAGATGTACACAGGGACATTACTAGACAGGCTGCTCTTCATCTGTATTTTCTGTTGTCTTGATTCAAAGTTCAGCTTTATTAACCCTGGTAGACTTTGCCTCCTGCTCTGAATCAGAGAAACTTCAAAATGTTCTGTTCACTGGTACAAATCTTGTTTGTGCTTACAGAGCTGGGTAATAATAGTTGAGGAATCAATGAGACACAAACCCAGGAGCTCCAGTGTTGGTTGCTAAAGTATTGCCCTAAAGGGTGCATCAGCAAATATTGAGCTTGCTTTTTCTGTAGAGAAAAAGCCAGTAGCTTTTCAACCTTTGTGCACACTTCTGAACTTGCAAGATGGTATTTTAGTTCTAATGATTTTTCATAATTCAGCTTTGTTTTACTATTTAAGTACCTGTTTTATGGGTTTGGCTCCATTGAGGAGGAAGAGTTTGCTAACGTTTCAATCCTGATAGCTGCAAGACAGCAGGGAGCAGAAGGAAGAGAACTTGGAGAAAGATGGGAGGATTAGAAATTATTTTATTTTAGTGAACTCTTGGCAGTTTGGTACTATTCACCTGTTGGGCCTGAGCCAAAGTGCATTTGAAGTCAATGGAAAGGTTCCTGCTTAAGTGTTAATGAGCTTTAGGATGGCACTTTCCTATGGTGCCATGAAGCCATATGGTTCTTCAGGAGTGTGGAGTTAATCTGTTCTAAAGGAATATAACATCTGAATAGATAATAAACTATGGAACATGTGACAAGCCTTCAAACACGGGATCACTTAATGCACAGATACAAAAAATATGAGGAGAACTGAGGTGGCTAAACTAAAAGTATTTTGTGGCATTGTGCAACCTGAAAGTATATTTTGTTCTTTCTTCCAAATGAATTGGCATCTGGTCTTGTGTTACTGTAATGTCCCTTCATTAATCCTTGCACATTATTAAATGTGAGAAGGGCAGGAGTTACCCTTGTAAATGCTCAGGCAGATTGATTTTGGCTTGTGCAGGAATTATACATTTGAGAAACTTGACAGCAAGTACATTTTGTCAGCGCTGCAAGGTGTAGTCAGTATGTGTAAATGTTGTGGAACAGCAGGCAGTATGATCAAAGTTCATTATCAGAGCAGCTGTAGCAGAGTTTATTTTATTTTGTTAATCTCAGTCATGAGATGTGTTATCAGAGATTCATGCACATTTTATGTTGGGTGCAATGGCAAGCCTAGGACGATACATAAGCAAAAATTCTCTATATTTTTCTTGATGGCTAATATGATATTTACTGGCTTATCTCATAACACAGAACACACCAGTGCAAGCCATTACAGCTGCAGAGCTAGCATCACATGTTCAGAGAAGATTTTATTTAAATTTAAAAACAACTCCAATGCTTAATTCCTAATCCAAATAAGAAAAAAAAGTAGTATCTCAAAAAACTGAATTTGAATTGGAGTTGAATTTGCTTCTGTTACACTCGGGTGAGTAAATATCTGAAGAATCTAAGTTTTAAATGTGCTTAGCTGTTGCTTTTTGGTGTCTATATAGCAGGTGGAGTAAATTTCTGCTTATTTCATGCCTTTCCTTCTTTGTTGGTGTGGGGGTTTTAAATAAAATTTTTTTTAAAAAAGCAATAATGTCACTCTTCTGATTATTGCTCCTGCTTCTTGTTGTTAACCTTGTGATTAGTGATCTGATCTTGTTCTGGAGTTAGTGGGAAAGTTTCCCATTGCTCAGGGAGGATGCCTGTATGGGAGGCATCTCTCAGTGTGCTTCAGTTAGGAAAAAAAAAAAAAGAAGAAAGAAAAAAGCTGTCTTTGCTTACTGGGTGAAACTGAGTAATATTAGAGCCAAATGAAACAATCTCCTGCACTACAGAAATTTGAACAGCTGCACATGAAAGGATAAAAATGTTTTGCCAAGTTAATCTCGTATGATTTACTGCCTACACCTAATCTGTTTGGAAGCGGCTATGAATATTCTAATACCTTTTGGAAATTACTGACTGGGATGACAGCAGCTGAGAAAAGCTGAGAGAGCTTTAGGATGGCTGCCTGTGGAACACGCACCTGCCTGCATGCCTGGAGCAGTTGCGGTCAGACTCTTGGAACAATTAAAATTCATTGTTATTTGTTGCAGCCATAAAAATAATGCTGTCTGCATTCCCAGGAACTTCTGGAGGAGTCAGCAAATATGTGGATGACATCTGCAGCCTGTTAAGCAAATTTATAGTTTGCATTTGGGGCGTTAGCTCTGTTAAGAAAGGTGAGGCCGAAACCCCCAGGGAGGCTTACCCCAGCCCTGCAGACTGATGGCAGTCACAGCTCATCTGTGAACGTGGGTTCTGTCTCAGCTGCCCTGTGTCACTGGGGAGATGCACGCTGCAGCCAGGGATAGGTAGGACATTGCACCCATGGGTGTTTGACCACCTCCACTAACCTCACTGCTCTGATGAAGCTCATAAACCTGACATGGGGCACCATGTAAATATGGAGTAGGGACATACGTAAATGTATTATTCATTTTTCCTTAAAATATAATAATATTGTATCAAAAGTTGCTCAATTTATCTTTTTGTACAATTGTTGAGGCAATCTGCGGTTACACCTGTCTACTAAGTTCAGCACACTGGCTCAATTAAATGCTGAAGGTGATACCTGTGTACAGTCACTTAATTTATGTAAAATCCTACTGGTTATATTATTGAAGGCCGTTCTTGGTTATGCTTTTATGCGTCAAAAGAATAATAAAACAAAATGTTGCAGAGAAATGAGCTACCTCTGAAATAGCTGTGTCCAGCAAGTGCTGCAAAACATAGAATGCATGGTTATTTATTGTGTTGAGCTTGCAGCTAATTTTAGTGTTGTGCCACTGTCCATTTAAAAAAAATAAGAAATTACAACAAAGGCAGAAAGAAGTTAAATATATACAAATGAGCTTGTGTGCTTATGCAGGCACTATTTCTCTCCCATCTCTGGGGCTGCAGTGCCTAACAGAAAGCTAATAATACCCTCAGGACTGCAAAAGCCCAGCAGCAGCCTGCCCTTCCCTCCCAGTAAACTCATGGAAAAGTTCATCCCCAGCAGCTGGAGGAAAGGAGGTAAAATACAGGAGACAAGGGCCCAGTCTGCTGCCCATAGATACAGGGGAATCATAAAGGTTTAGCTCTGAAGCATTGTGCAGCATTGATACTCCAAAGATGTTTGAATCCAGGGTTTTGAATGCCTGAGCCTGGTGTGAATCCATCTTCAGTCTTGCTGACTTGGATCAGCAGATCTAGGTCTTCAGATCTGACCTAGCAAAACATGAATGTTACAAAAAACCTTGCAAGGAACAGGGTGATTTTTCTTTTTCTTTTGGCTAGATATCTGTGGGATACAGCTTAATGACATTTAAAAATTAATTTTCTTTATGTATTTATGGTATGTTATGAATGAGTCTTACTCTTCCCAGTAATCACTGAATGCTGTTAGCAGTACAGGCTTGTCTGACAGTGCTGAAAATTTATGGCAGTAATTCCAAATACAGGCAATTTATATATTCCCAGAAGAAAATAAATATTCTTCCTATTTCCTCTTAGTTTTTATAACTCTAACTGTGAGCATATTCTACAGAAGATTTCATAAAACTTTGCAAATAGAATCATAGGTTCACAGGAAAGTTCGGGTTGGAAGGGACCTTAAAGATAATCTAGTTCCAACCCCCCTGCCATGGGCAGGGACCCCTCCCACTAGCCCAGGTTGCCCAAAGCCTCATCCAGCCTGGCCTTGAACCCCTCCAGGGATGGGGCATCCACAGCTTCTCTGGGCAACCTGGGCCAGTGCCTCACCATCTTCACAGTAAAAGGTTTCTTCCTAATATCTAGTCTAAATCTACCCTCCCTGATCAAGAGTCCCTCCCCATCCCTCCTGTAGCCCCCTTGAAGTATTGGCAGGCTGCTATACGGTCTCCCTGAAGCAATTTTTGCAACTTTAATTTTTCAACTGGGACTTACTTTTAATTGAGGTTTTCAGCAAGGGGACTTGTAACAGTGAAAAGTGATAGATTCTCTTAAATGCAGCTGTTGCTAGTATATACCAGAGGAAAAGAAATGAATTACTCAACACACCATACTGAGATGTAAATAAGCTGTTTTAGTCCAGGAGAGAAACTGAGGTGTCGCTGTGGACCACTCAGTGTGCAGCTACAATCAAAATGCAAGTGCAAGTCTCTCATGCATGAGAAATCTTACAAACAATGATCTAGGTGGGAAGCTGGTACAAAGCTCAGCCAAGCCCTCCTGCCCAGTCCGGTGGACAGTGAGCTGTAGTTGTCTTCCCCTCTCTGAATTTGTTGTAGAACTGGGGAGGTTTGGGGAGGAGGGAACAGTTGTATAAAGAGACATTTTAAAAGCTAATTCCTTTATGGTAATTGATAATTGACTTTTTTTTTTTTTGTTTTATGAAACCATTTGTTTGCCCTTTTACCTTTTAGTATTGTGGATACCTTTTTCCAGGTGTTCACAAAATTCTGACATGGCAAAAGGAATTCATTCTCACCTATGTCGCAGGACTCATTGCTATGGGTGTTAACTGGAATTGAAAAATTCAGAGTGGGACTGGAAGTCTACATAAGTAACAAGACTATTTAATCTACCTAAGTCTTTGGAAAAAATAAAAAAACCCTAGTGCTCCAGAGTTCAAGCTCATTTTTACCTAATGAGAGTTGGGAACTGACCTGTTGTAGACCTGATTATCTGTTTCTAAATCCTCCCCAGAGCATCAGGTAGAGCTCAGCCATAGGAGCACCCTGACACAGTGTGGTACAGGACCCGGTCAGGAATTGATCAGGAATCATTTGTCTGGCGTTCTGTAAAGGGCCTTGGTGAAAGGGGAAGAAATGTTTCCTAAAATGTGATCGCATAGGTCCCTGGGTATCTGAGCTTGGTTCTTTGCTGTGCTGGGCTTTTCTTGTGTTAATATGGACTTATTTCCAGTAGTGTGTGTTGAGCTCTAAGGTTTGGATTAAATCATGAAACTTTTAACTATTATACTTGAGTTACCTAGTATGCTAATTCAATGGTTTGTCTATATTGATTACAGGAGTAACAGAGAGCAATTAAGCTCCTGAATTAGCCACCTCAGTTAATTGCCAAAGGTAATTGAAAAGATGGATTAGGGTCTAATGTAATATAAAAAGAGAGAGACTGCAGATTGAGCTAAATCAATTGAGCTGAGATCAATGTGTCCTCTGGCTTGCGGTGGGAGGGACAAAACAGCAACGTGAGCTTGCTTTGTTTCTGTGCCTGGCACTCCCAGAAAGAGTATCTGGTAAACTCAATGCTTTTTATTTTTCAGGGGGAAGCTAACAATAGAGAGTGAAGCAGACTTGGTATAATTTTCCCTTTGTTCTGTCTTTTCACAAATCTTCTTTTAGTGTTTATGTAGTCTGGAGGTTCAAGAAAAAAGTAGAACACTTTATCAACCATGACTTATTAGTCAAATAGTCATCAAATCTCATTTACTTTGACCAGGACAGGAAGGTAGGTACTTCAGCTCTCCTGCATTAGACAGTTCTCTGTAAACACAGAATGTCCCTTAAATTGTAGCCTTTTATGGGTTTTAATACTGGCATTTGCACTGTCAGTCTGAAGTGTCAGACTTTGAGCTGAGAGAATCCAGCTTTGGATATCAGCTCTGACATGGTAACTATAACTAGATGTAGCACTCGCCCTCCATTTCTCTAGTAATTTTTGAAATGTTGTGGCATCAGTTACAGTTGTCAGCTGGGCTAATTTGGGGTCTTTCCTGCTAAATCCCATTAAATCACGGTCTGTGTCCTGGCTTGCATTTGCTCCAGATCTGTCTGTTTACAGGGTAGTCGAAAGTATCTGAGGAAAGAAAAAAAAAAAAAAAAAAAAAAAAAAAAGAAATGTTTCCATTTTGCAGAGATTCATATTGTGGCTATGGAAATACTCTGTTCGATTTGAGACTGGAAACTGAATTCAGGAAGTAGGAATTGCTGTATAATTAATGATGGATTTTTGTGTTCATGAACACAGTCTATTACAGGCACATAATTCATAAACATGTGAAAAGGAAGAGAATTTTTTTTTTTCACCCCATCTTGTGAAGATTGTTAGACAGCTGTGTATTTTTCAACCAGCAATGAGACCAAAGATCTTTTGGGGATTTCTGGATGGGTGTGGGAAAGGGTGAGGGTCTGTCAGGGCAAGGAGAGACAAATTGGTGCCCCTACTCAGCCTGGTTTTCACCCCAGACGGGCAGCCTCAGCTTTCCTGGACTTTCATAGAGCAGTGCTGATTTTGGGGAGAGGATCTGTATCATTATTTTGTATACATTTGGGAAAAAAAGAAGAAAGTGTTGGGAAGCTTTTGCTTGGGTCAGTGTTCTTGAGAAAGATGTCTTCTGTTGCAAAATCTCTGGTTTGTCTGCTCCTCTGCTTCAGGTAAAACATTTTGGGGCTGGTAGAAAAAGTTGTGGCTTTTCCTGCCATGCCAGGAAGAGGAAACCATGGCTTCTGATAGCTCTGCCTCTGACCTGTGTGAGTGGGAAACCTTTTAACCTGTTTGCGGGGCAGGCCCCATGTCTTCAGCTGGTTTGTTGATTCCTGCCTTGCTTCTGCGGGGCCCAGGCTGTGAGGGGACAAGCAGGAGTGCCCACTGTCTCTGTGAAGAGTTGTACTGCAGGATTTTATTTTAAGACTCAGTACAGATCAGAGTAGTTCACCAAAAACCTAAAAGACATTAAAACGATAAAAATAATACAGTGTATTCTCTGAGTCAATAGAGAGTTGTATTCATTTGCCAGGTAGCTTTGGGGATGGCTGTTAGGTTGTTCTTCCTTTAAAAAGTCTTGTGTTGGCACTTGAGGTTATTTTAAGTCTCATAAAAAAGACGCCACTGTTTAGAAAGTACACTGTTAGCAGTAAGATTTGCTGCGCAGAGTAACTTCTCATCTGGCCTGTCCTGCATGCTCACACCAAGATCTCCAGCTGCTCCATAAGTCATCTCTGTGGGGCTGATCTACATCACTCTCCGGTATTGTCTCCCCCTCTACTCTGCTCTTCTGAGACCCCACCTGCAGTGCTGCATCCACCTCTGGAGTCCTCAGCACAGGACAGACCTGGACCTGTCAGAGCGAGTCCAGAGGAGGCCACAAAGATGATCAGAGGGCTGCAGCACCCCTGTACAAGGACAGGCTGAGAGAGTTGGGGTTGTTCAGCCTGGAGAAGAGAAGGCTCTGGGGAGACCTTATAGCAGCTTGCCAGTGCTGAAAGGGGGACCTACAGGAGAGATGGGGAGGGACTCTTGATCAGTGTGATTTAGATTAGATATTAGGAATAAATTTTTTCCTGTGAGGTTGATGAGGCACTGTCCCAGGTTGCCCAGAGAAGCTGTGGATGCCCCATCCCTGGAGGTGTTCAAGGCCAGGCTGGATGAGGCTTTGAGTAAGCTGGGATAGTGGGAGGGGTCCCTGTCCATGGCAGGGGGGGTGGAACTGGATGATCTTTGAGGTCCCTTCTAACCCAAACTGTTCAGTGATTCTGTGATGATTATGATATGTAGAGGCTTGCTGAAATAACTTTGGAAGAAACTGTTTTGAAGTCTTGAGTATAATCTATTCACAATATTATTGTTGTTACAACATATTTGTAATAACATATTAATATCAGTTTCTCATTACAAACTAGGCTGAAGGTGCCTTCATTCTTAGGGGGCATGTTGATGTGCTAGACTGATATACTCTTAAAAATAAAGTCATCACAATGTGTCATGACTTGAGCACTCCAGAGCACAGTAATATTTAAAAATCTATCTCAGTTTGTTTTAGCCTATACTCAGAATCTTAAAGGACAGAGGTTGCTTGAAAGGGCCAAATGATACTTAAGCAAAGATGCCTTTCACACCTTGTTCTGTTTCCCACAAGTAGTTGGTTTGCCACAGGGAAACACTGAGAAGTGGTTCTATGGCTAGGGATCATGTGCTTATTCTGTTTTTTTTTTTTTAGTTGTTTCCATTTTCATGTGTTCATGTGTACGTAATTAATGTTTTAGCACTTTGAACTGCCTGCATGTGTTTATCTCTTTGTTAATAATACAAGTACTCCCAGACTTATAAAAAACAGTGACACGAGCTAAATTGAGGTGTCCTGACTAAAGACCTGAAGTAAATAAACAGACTTTAATACGGACAAGTAGTGCTAGCTGTAATTACCTGGTGCTGTGTGCCACGGAACTGGAACAAAAGTCCAAACAAGCTAATTTCAGTATTTAATAGGTCTGCATCCCATTCATTAGACTGACATATGACTAGTCATTAGTAACAGTTTGTTTCAGAAGCTATGGTGGATAAAGGTTGATTAAAAATTAATGAGGCCCAGACCCGTTGCATTGCCACAGTGTCAGGCTTGAACTCGTTGTTCAAGTCTGTGGAGCTAAAATAAGAGCAGACTTTACCCTCTTGGGTTTTCTATTTTATATGTTTTATATATTTTTGCTCACTGCATGGAGAACTTGTGAATACCCTGCCTTACTGTAGATATCACCAATAAATTACACTGTTAAATAAGTTGTTAACAAAACAGATTGCCATGTCATACTGATGTTTCTGCAATGCTTTTTTAGAAAATATATTTTGCTGATAATCCAGTAAACATGGGACTTCATTAACTGGAGCTCTCGTTGCCGTCAATTCCCTGGGAAGTCAGTGGCATTTGATTGGCACCTAATATGCCAATCAGTCATGACTTGCGTTGTGTGCCCTCTTGCCAGCATCAGTGCTCACATTTTGTTTTAGGAGCATGGTTCCACTATGAGAAGACCAATCTGTTTAAGCAAGAGCGTGTGGGTAATTTCACTGGAAGCAGTAACTGGAAGACTGAATGTAAATACTGTCAGTGAGGTCAGGATGATTTCTGTCACTGGGTGGCTGAGGCCATTTAGTGAAGCTAGAAACTGAGTTCTGAATTTCTCAGATACTTGTTTATACTTGCAAAGATTGAGTTAATTTTAAATTGATGGTTTTCCCTGGTGCAAAGAGGTGCCTATTTACATGAGGAGAGAAGAGGTTAGAAGGAAAAGTTCTTAAGCAGAAACAGAAGAAACTGAAACAAAAAAATCTAGTCCATAAAATCAGTATGAAAATCTGCTTAACAAATGAGAAGAGGGGAAGATACGAGCTGTTGAATAGTAGTCAAGACCCACAATTACATTTTAGTTGCAAAAAATCTTGGAACAGCAGCCCTTCTGCATAGCTATACTCATTCCTCTGTTGTCTAACAGTCAAGAAGGATTGCAGGGCCCAGGCTGACAGTGAGGTTGGGAGGTCTTTCATGTATTTTAAGATGAACAACATCTGAACTTAAGCATTCCCAATGGAGGCTGTTCTAGGAGCTGTGTTCCATATAGTAAAGTGAAATGACTGTAGTAGCTGCTTCTGGCATGAGCAGTGACAAACTTCTGAACTCCAAGAACCTGAACGTGGTTTAGGAAAAAGTCTAAGAAATTTTGTTCCAGTTTCAGTGTACTCTGTTATTGTGGAGTACTAAGTCTTCCATGGCTGTTGTGTTTCTTATGAAGCTTTCTTGCTACTTTAGTAATTGTAGGGCAAGCTGTAAATGAGCAAGAGCTTGCAATCTTTCATGACCCTGATTCTAAAATATTTCAACATCAACAAGAATCACAATGTAATTAAATTATATGGAGCTGTGTTTGTGAGAAGAGGTGAGGGCAGAATTGCTTGTTAAATTCCTAATTCTCAAATGATTTGAGTTGCTTGGCTGTCTCTGGAGGACTTTACACAACTATGAAGCAGTGGCTTAAGCTATACTGTGGATACCCTTCCTGCTCCACTGCTCCAGGAGTACGGTACTCCTTCACCAGCCTCCTTGCTGGAGATGTTGACCCCACATTTGCAGCAGCTTTTTTTTGGCACTTCACTATGGAGTGAAAGGACTGTTAGAGCTCATTTGCTGCTTTTCCCTTCCTTGTTGCTGGAACAGAAAGACTGTAGCTAGCCCTGTCCCAGCTCTCTTGAGGAGGTATGGTGGAG
>NW_010128733.1:68460-69641 GCF_000699245.1 Pterocles gutturalis | reverse complement strand
AAAGAGTGTGTTTGTTTGCACAGTGTGGCAGAATGTGGGGTACAAAACTAATGTGACAATACCAGTGCAAGTCACGATACTCTCCTAGTACTGGCTTTTCTTCATCCTTGCAAGCTTTAGCAAAATAAAATCACTTTCCACCTTTTCGCCAAGTGAATTATACTGGGCACACAATACCAGTCTGCTGTTCACTTCTGAGGGCAGCACGGGATGCTCTTAAGTTCCGTAAAGCTTTAAAAATTATGTGCCTGTGTGCCCATCTTCCGAGCTGTCAGCAGCCATGGTGTGTCACCGTGTTTCAGGGGGTTCATTGTGTTGTCAGGGTCATGCTTCAGTTTGGCCCAGCAGTCTTGTGAGGTCTGGGGATCAGTGTATGCCTCATTGGATTGGCCAGACCTCAAAGACAAAAGGTACTAAGTATTTTATTAACAAATAGTAACTCATTCAAATAGCAATCTGCACTTCTTAGTAATTTAACAGCCCCCCTCTAAAATATCTTTGTTGCTTATCATTATATCTTCAGTATGTTTAACTTCAGTTTAAATGTTCTGTGGAACAGCTGAACTTAAACCGGAAGATAGAGAAATCTGTAGTGACCATATGGTGTTATAAAATTACAAAAATGTGAGAGAGGCTTGAGCCAATTCCAATTGCCAAGCTTGATACTTGCTTCTAATAAACACTGAACTATCTGGCATCTGCTATCCCTCAGGTAATACCATCAAGAGTGGAAGTCAATGTTTCCTTTTAATTGCATTGTTTATGTCTTAGAGGGTCCAGGGAGATCATGCGATGTTTATCCAGATTTTCCATGCATAGTGAATCAGCCATTTCAGGGAGAACTTTGATATTCTCTCCATTTTTCTCTTAAATTAGGCTGGAGTTTCATATTCTGTATGTCTTCAAAAGTCAATATCATACCAGTTACTTTCAGTGTGGTTTTTGATAGGATTGTTTCTTTTATTTTCACTGTTAATTTGTATTTTGGCAAGAAAAACCTGGGTCGGTGCTTTCAAGGAAACCCTCAGATGAAAAGTGCAGAATGCTGCAGATTTAGGGCTCCTTGGATCAGAGAAGGATTTGGGGATGGTGTTTTATCATTAAAGGAATTTAGTAGAGCAACAGTTGAGGGGATTTCTGTGGAAAATTTCTACTGAATGTAATTGCCCCCCAAAACCAGC
>NW_010128733.1:4467-68429 GCF_000699245.1 Pterocles gutturalis | reverse complement strand
AGGAATCTATTAAAATATTGAGAAAATTCTTTCTGCAATGACTAGGATTTTATACACGAAAAGTCCCTACAAAATTAAACAGGCAATGATGCCCTTTAATCATTGGTCATTCTTCCATCAATAGCAAGGTTTTTTTTAACTCTAGGTATAAAAGTGATTTGGCTTTGCTAATTTCTGTTGGGCTTTATTTGGGAGAAGGAGCAACATCTGAACAGCTCTGCATTATTCTATATTCTGGTGATAAGATAATGGCTGTGTGGAGCCTTTCCACTGCCACATCTAGATCACTGGGTGGCATGGAGTGGATCTGACTGGATGTTGCACCTAAAAAGCCTCAACAGAGAGGATGTGTAATTTCAGAGTAGCAGTGAGTTAAGTATTTTTATCTGGACTGGATATGATATTATGATATATTGTATCTCTGTCAGTTATTAGCATAACTGATAGTACATATGGATTTGTCTCCGACCAACACAGCTGTTGAGTGTTCGTTGGTAATTATGGTATTAATGTATTCTTAGTCTACACAAAAATGGCATTGGATTTTTAGGGCTGAGTGTTATGTTGACTACAGGCAGAGCCACTGGCTTCCAAAAAAATGGTGGGCCACAATCTACCTGGTGTACCAATAAAAATAATGCAAATAGACACACTCTGCTAATGTTAAAGCTCTTTTTAATATAAACTCTACTTTTCAGTTATTTCTTTTACTGTTGCCCCATCTTCAGGAGCCACTGGCTTGAAAGTGCATAAGCTGAAATGTCAGACTGTGTAAGGGAATTTTGTACCCTTAGACCAGCTCCTGAACTCTCATGTTTGTGTAGGAGATAATTAGGATCAATTGTACTTGTCTTTCTTGGAATGGTCTTTCTGTGAATAGAGGTCAATCTTGTCAACAGGATATTTCCTAGCGATGATCCTACACAGAGATGAACTGTTGCCTTTAACAGTGTTAGGAAACATCTGGGATGTGCTCCCATTTGAACTGGAAACTGACCCAGGAGCACAAGGAATTATGTGGCATAAAGAAGGATTTGTTGTGTCACTGGTGAAATCCTTTGATTCTTGCATGAAGGCTGGGATTTGGTTCAGCTAAACTGAATGGCTGCAGGAGCCACCGCTGGAACGTGCGCAGAAAAAACAACTATGCGAAAGTGGAAACCTGTCAGTTTGACAAATAGTGCTGTACAGCTCATGTCACCCAGAAGCAGTAATTCCGAAGGTGAGGTGCATGTCTGATTGGCAAGTCCTTGAGATAATTTCCCCTCCTGGCTGAGGCTCTGTCTGTGGGCACTGGCATGAGCTGTCACGACCTCGTCCTGGGACTCTTCTTCTGAGCACTGGACACATTCTTGCTTGATGCAAATTGTCAAATTCCATTAATATCTCATTGAAATTTCCTGTTCATCTACAAGGTGTGAGAAGGTGTTAAGAAATGCCAATTCTGTGAGGTACAATTTTTAAGACCTGATGCACAGAATGGTAGACCAAGAGAAAGTAATGTATGGCATTAGAAATATTTAAACTGTAATACTGAAGAGCACAGTGACATTTGACAGGGAGAAATGCCACATTGTAGTGTCCAGCTGTTCTTGAGATAGCTTTTCATCAGGGAAAGAAGTATGTTCATGTACAAGACAGGATTGCTAACCTATTTATTTGTATGGATGTAATTATCAGAGAGGTTGTCCATGTTTGTCATGTGTATACATGAAAAATGAAAGATTTGGTTGAGCCTGAAGCGCAGGGTGTTTTTGTGTCCTGAAGCCATGGAAAGTAAGGAGCCCTCTGCTTCAATGGGTGGCTGAATAAAGGTGTGAACTGTCTCTAAAGACTAACCTGTATTTCTGCAATGCTGGAAAGAGAGGTGCTCTGCCTCCAAGGGTGATGAGATTTTATAACAGGGCAAACTTACTGGCATTCATTCCCTGCCAAAAATTATTCCAGCATCAACTTGCCTGGCTTAGCATGCTGAGACCCCAGACAGGAACAGACTGATTCAGGCACTTGCCTGGGATGGGGAGAAGGGGGCCATTGGGGGTATGTTATGTCATCTCCCCCTTCCCTAAGAATCACACGCTAATAAGGGAAACTACTGGTGCACATTGAGGGCTTTGCTATGACAGTTGTGCGGGGCTTGCTGCCTGACTGCACTTGCAGTACGGACGGCTCAGCGCCGACAGAACGGGGCAGGAGAGTCTCTCACTTAAAGCAGGCTCCTGAGTGGAGTGAACTTCTGAAATTCCCTTAAAACAAGGGCTAAGACCTGAACAAGATAGGGCCAGATAGGACAGGGTAAGTAGGAAAGTGTCACTAATTAAAGGCTACTTGGGAAGGTATCCGGTGAGCCCATAAGCTTGGGGCAAATGGGAGTCGTTAGCTTTAAGGGACAACTTCTAGCTATTTGAACCCGGTCTTTGTTGGTGCTGACAGCACCTGGCAGATGTGTTCATCTTTTTCTGTGCAAGTAATTAGGTTTCTATCTCTTTATTACCACCTTTTGTGCCAAACTGCAGGGACTTCAGAAAAGTGATGGCAGACTTAATATGTGAACTAGAAAAGAAAGATAATAAAGATCACATATTGTTGGGGAGCTGTCTGTGATGATTCAGTCATACATAATTCATTGTGCTGGTACCAGTGATATAGAAAAAGATTCATAATTTCTTTGAGCCTGTAAATATCCAAATATTACACTCCAAAACTAATTAAAAGTGGTTAACATCAAACATATCCTGTAGCACATCTTACTTAATCTGAAGATGTAGAGCTGCCAGTTTTTCCAAGCTTGCATTTCACCTTATAAACAAAAAGATTTTTAGAAATGTTTCATATACAGGTGCTGTGGATCATGGAGGAGATAAGTTGGTTAATGTGGTCTTGTCTTATCTTATCTGTGTTGTGGCAAAGGAATTGTACAATAAAGCTCTATATACTAATATAGAGAGTTTTTCAGATGCTGAAAGATTAAGGAATCTGTTAAGTCACTCCTGAATAGCTCAGTGTCTGTAGCTTTTTAACAGCAGGTGATGTGTCAGCCTGGGTTATATTGGTTCATTTCTATGGCAATAACATGGCTGTGGAGGTGCATATTCTGGCATGTCTTGAATCGGGACCCCGAGGGAGCTGCATTGCTGGGTGAAGCCTGCAGATTCACCCCATCCCTGCCTAGCAGGGGGGTAGGAGAGTGGCCACCACCCTCAACACCACACGTGGGGCTGAAAAATCTCCAACGTATCGGTGGTTTTCCAAAAATATTTTAAAGGCAATGATTTTAACTGAAAATCAATGTTACTTTCATAAATATAACCATGTTTTTCTTCTTTAGAGGGGTTAACTTCCTACCCCAAGAGTCTGGGGATGTTGGCAGCCAGCACACACCTATCATTCTGCTGCAAATTAAATTATTTCTGTTTCCTGATTAAAGGAGGAATGAGGCCAACTTTTGAAGAGAATTAAAGAGTTGCCTTGGTGTGACACAGGCACTAAAGGCAGCTGGAGTTTGTTAAAAATGAAACTGAGATACTTGTTTTAGGAAGTTGTTTGTATTTTACAGAATTAGATTCAACAAGGGGTTTTTATTTTTTTTCCCCATAGATGATTAATTTTGTTTCTCCTTTTGTCTTTTTTTTTTTTTTTTTTGCAACCGAATGCAGTAAATGAGAACCAATTGAAAGAGTGACAAAGTGGAAAATGTAACTCTAGTTTTGATATTTTGTCCCTTTGATTTTTGAAAGTTAAACTTGGAAAATGAATGGTTTTTCAGGAGGTGGCATGTTTGGAACTGTAGACATCCTTCCTTTACTGTTTAAAATGAGATGAAAAGAGATTGGACAAAAAAAGGGTTAAAGTTTAAATAAAATTTAAATTTTTGTTTAGGACTGATTTTAAAAACCATGAAAAACCTGTGACATTCCTACTGAATTCATTGGGCCCAGATTTCATCCTGTTTGTTTTTCTCCTGGTCTGATTCAACTGCAGGTGACTAGCACAGATGGGAGAGCCTTGATGTAGGTGCGTAGCCAGTGATAATTTTTCAGTGGTTTCTCGCCTTAAGATGAAGTTTGAAATGGACTTGGGCAGTACATTGATGGTGTCTTTTTTGATGGCTGCAATGTTGCTCGGGTCAGGTGTCTCTCTTCACCACAAGCACTAGGGGAGACTGTTGTACTCTCCTCTGCTTTTACAGGCAGACAGTACTCAGGAGAGCAACTAATAGGGGTTTGAAGTAATTGTATACTTCTAATTAGTGTAAATTGAATAATTTAAAGAATAAAATAAGAGCAAAACAATAACAAATGCAGCACCTTCTGGTAGCTTTGTGATGGTAAAATGGAGCATTGGAGAATCTTAAGCTTGTTCTAACAATCCCTCCCCTGCCACCCTAAACTGTGGGAGGGGTATTTGTTCATCTGGAACAGACAATGTATATCTTTTAAATACCTTTCTCAGATTTTATAAATAATAGTTAGACCCAATCGTGTACTGGAGATGTAGTGTTTGTTTGTTTAATTAGGAAGCTGAGCTGAGCTGAATCCTGTGGCAGATGTTGCCATGTGTAATGTAATAAATAAAAGCCTTTATGGGACCCAGCAGGCAGCAGAGCTTTCAGTTAGCAGATGGCAAAATATTAAACTGGCAGTGCAATAACTTAGCTGACTGTGTCAGCTGGACCGTACCCAGGTTTAGCACAAGCATGAATCAATTTCATACAGGAGGTGTCAACCAGCCCTGTGTTTCTGCAATGGATGTTTATCCTATTTTTAATACAATATGCGATAAAAGAAGGCTTTTTATCCAGCAAGATGTTGTTGCCATAAAAGTCAGTCTAGGCTTAACATGATCTCTGCTGTGCAAGACTACAAAAGATCTTTTACAACAGAAGAACAGCTATTAAACAGAACAGATGTACTACTCAATCTAAACTAAGTGGTGGTACAGCGACTGGAGATGGCAAACCTGCTATAAGTAACCTCTGTGGAACTTAGCAGGTGAGAGTGCCTTTTCCCTCTGAGTAGGAGTGGTTGCATTGGGCACTTGGCATCAGCTGTCCACCACAATCCTTGAGTGGGTGTGTGAGAGGGCTAATGTAGAGAAGATGTTCCTGCCTAACTAGAGACAACCTGTCCGTTGGCTCCACAGATCCCAAGTTCTGCAGGCTAAAAGGACCAAAGGGGACACTGTTGTATTCTCCTCTCCAGGCTAAAAGGCCTTCTGCAATTCATTGCCATGTGGACCGGTTGTGCTTTTCACCCTAATTTACATACTGCTTGTCCTTTAGGTGCCTGTGTAAATGTACATGCATATGCAAATGCATAACTTCAGGCGTTATTTCATTGCCCCGTGCTGGGAGCTCTCTCTCCTGAGGTTCCCTGCACTGCAGAGCAGCTTCTCCAGATGTCAATCTGGGAACACCTTCAGCCTGCAGTTTCCCCCAGTCCCATCTCTCTCCAGACCCTTAGGTGATGTGCCTCCCAACCTACATCTGAAAGAAAAGTCCAAGTTCAGACAGTGTTAACTTCTGTCCCTATCTCCTCATCAACTCTCCTCCTTCAAAGAAGAATTCTGATAAGAATTTTTCCCCAGGGCCAGCTCTGGCTCCAGTTTAAGACAGATGTTATGATCTTTTAGTCCATATTAAATGCAATTGTCAGATCAGCCGGTGTTCATGACAGGCTAAATTGCAAAGCAACTGGGAAGGCAAAATTCTTTGTACAACCTTCAGAATCCAGCATAAAGCTGTTAATCACCCACTTACTACATGGCTTGAATCTGCATACAGTGAATTTAATACACCTTTGTCTAAAAAAAAAAAAAAAAAGTCAGGGTTTTCAATGGATAGCTGCTTTCTTTATTTTTAGAGAATGTCATAAGGTGATGAGAGTGAATATGGGCCTTTGGGCTGTTTTGTTTTGATCTTTAGTCTCTTGATGTGTCTTTTCTGTTGGTAGGCAGCTCACACCAACTTCCGAGCAAAGTGGAACATTAGGTTTTAAACTTGGTTTGAAAAAGCAAACAAGTTGTTAACAATATCTTGAAAATACAGCCCAGGTGAAGTGCAGCTTGTGAAATAGCAAATTGTTTAAGCAAAGCAATGTATTGTTTGCTATTTTGG
Organism: Pterocles gutturalis; assembly: GCF_000699245.1. Taxonomy (NCBI): domain Eukaryota; kingdom Metazoa; phylum Chordata; class Aves; order Pterocliformes; family Pteroclidae; genus Pterocles; species Pterocles gutturalis. The sequence continues at coordinate 62,314 of NW_010128733.1, read as the reverse complement.
TTCTATTCATTTAGCTGGAAAAGATGTACTAAAACTTCCATGCCTCTCAGTGATAAAGCTTACTGGCTTTTTAAAATACATACTGCTTCTTGAGAAAAAAATTACTTGATTTACTGCAAGTTTTTTTTCCTAACAACTCTGGGAAGCTGGGATTGGGTTGAGGTAGGATGCTGGTATCCTTTAAGCACTACTACTGTTCTACAGTCAATTGCTGCTCTGGCTGTGTTGCATCAAAACCCCATAGGAACAACACCAGTAACCCATTCCCTTAGAAAACACTTTTTGAGACTGTGGGGATCCAGGAATGTTTTCTGCCATTTAAAGTACCTAGAAGGCATAATAGTAAACACATTTTGTTTTCTCCCGTGCATAATGAAGGCTCAAAGCTCTGAGTACAGTTGAACAAGGTGGGGATAGGAGGGCAAAGGTGGCTTTGCACTGGTTTGGTTTCCCTGCATTATGAGATGACCAGGATTGTTCCCACTCCTGCAGTGCAAAGGTTGTTTTCAGCAGCTGATAGTCTAAAAATACTGTCTAACTTCTGAAAAAGACTTTCTAACAATACCACACATTGTGCCAGTGGTCTTTAAAAATCAGTAGCTATTTCTTGCCAAGAGAAAGCAGGGAGGCTTTGCTATGGAAGAATCCTCTAGGAGATGATGGCTGTCTCAAGTGTAAAGCAAATGGCAGTGCACAAAATGCTCACTTCTTATCTTTGCCTTCTTATTTGAAAAAGTGGGATTACAATAGTTTCCAGTATTTTTAGGTATTGAGATGTTGGTGTTAAGTTAGGAAGAATCTTGTATCTGGATGGTCTAGTTGGTCACTGAATCCACGTGTCCACTACAAGTGTCTGCTGGACTTCAGCTCCATAGAGTTCTTCAAGAAGCACATACCTTGGCAAAAAAAGGATGATCTCGAAGAGATTACCCACAAATAATTGTATTTCTGTATGTGAGAATACAGTTGTGTTGAGATATCAAGCAGGCGTAAAATTCTTGAAGGTGTATATATATGTATTAGGAGCACCACATCAAATCAAGGGCATCTAGAATGAGCATCATATTCAGAAATAATGCAATTAAATATAGACACTTTGAGTGTTAGAGTACTTAAGAATCAATTTCATTGCCGTGCTTGTACTGCAAGTCTGGAAAGCAATCAGCTTTTTATTGTTAACTTAAGATCTGCTCACACTCCTCTGAATATAATTTATTCTGATATAGCCAGATGAGAAAGCATCGTGTTATTAGAACACCAGACAACACGTTTTGAAAGCATGTGCATCCACTGTTGAGTGTGCACCTGTACTGCGCTCTTTATTCTTACCGGGTAGCCCTTTGGGAATCAGTACCTGCTCGTTGAGGTTAAAATAGTCCTAAGGCTGCTCTAAGCTCCGCAAGGATTAGTACAAAGTTATGCTCACAGTCAGGGATCTGTAAACTGTGTCCATATGCTGCACTGGAAGATGAAGGTTTAAAATCAGGCAGTGCTGAATTATGTGTTATATTCTACTTTTCCTGAAACCAGCCTGGACAGAGTGGACAGAACTTCAGTATTTGCTAACCACTAGCATAAACCTACTCCCACCAAATACTGAAAGTCCTCAATTTCAGACAAAACAGCTGAGATTTGGAAAGTCTCACCCTAAAATTCAGCTGTTGAGTCCTGACACTTAAAAGTATCTTATTAGTACTACATGGAGTTATTAAATTAAGCCTGAACGCTTGCTGAGGAACTCTTTCAAACAGCAAGTTTTAAGTTCATTTAGGTTTACACAGTCGATGTTAAATTCCGATCAGTACAGTGCCCCAGTGATGGTTAATATTGATCCTTTATCTCCTAAGGACTGTTGAAATTATGTACTTTGCAAGAATTTACAACAGATGATGTGTCAAGACGGTAATTTAAACCATGAATCTGCACTTGCTTAAAGATGAACTTTTAGGGAGGAAAAATGAATAAAATGCTAGTGGCAGACAAGCAGAATATCTGGATAAGTGCATCAATTTTTGTTGCTGACAGATCTTGTGCTTGTAATAAAACTGAAGTGCTGAGGTCAGCGTAAGAGTGAAACCACACTTATTTCCACCAACATATTTATGTGATGGTAATAGTACCTATTAGCAGGGTTGACACAGCTATCTGCCAAATAGAAAAATGAGTTTTTCTGCATCACACGATGAGTAAAGTTGAGGGAATAATAAATCATAAAATTAGTTAAGACATCATTTATCTTTCACGGTTTTCCTACATTGCAGCTTAGAGTCGTTCAAGGCTTAAATTCATTTATTGCATTTTATTGTTATGAAAACATGTCAAAGCTGGTAGCCAGCAGTGGGAAGTTAGATGAGCAGAGGCAGCAATGTGTGTTGTTAATTAAACAGGCATTTGCATGCTTTCATTCAAGATGGGGCCAGTTTGCTGTAACCTGTGGAATTACCCTTCTCCCTCTGAGCCCTGTAAGGTAAATGAGAAGATTCCAAAATGAGTAACTTCTGTTTAAAATTTTGTGGCTATGGCTATCGTTGGTGCTAGTGAATGGATGGCAGTAACTGGTATATAAAACCAAGATGAGGCTATGCTCTCTTTAACTATCTGTGTATAGGTTCTGTACCATTAATCTAGACGTTCAGTTTTTAACTTTAGGCTCTGTCAGCATGAAGAACTGGTTATATCTAAATTTTTTATTGGGCATCTTTTTGTCCCTTACGGATCCCCAAGTATTTTGTAGTTAGATGTCAGAGGATTGCTTCACTTGCCATGGAAATACATGTACCATTTCTCTGTCATTGCTTCTGGACACGCTGCCATGGCACAATAATTAGACAGGCAAGAGGATGAGATGAATGTGTTGATCTGAAACTCGAGAGAGGAAAAATAGTAGAATTCTGTTATTTTGTACTTTACACTCTGCTATTCCCTTCAGACAATAGCTAATCAGATGTGATGAAATTATTTCCTCAGTATGGGGTTATTTACAATTTATGCAATGTTCTGAAAACTGAAGGAAAAGTAATTGCCTAATACCAAGAATCATATTTTAAATTCCCAACTTCAGTTTTGCTTTTGGACCAGAGTTTAAAGTCTGTCTTCAAATTCTAGAATGAACATACCCACAAAATTAATGCTAAATCTTCAACCAAGGAAATCACTTAGCTGTACTCTTCCTTCAGAGAAGTTTGCGACAACTACTATACAAAAGTCATTCAGGACCGTGAGAATGTGCATGATGCAGAAATGGAGAGAAAGAAAATAGATTTTAACCTGTGTTCCTTTTCTCCTGAAAATGTTAAAGCATTCCTTTACATGATGCCTTAAAAAAAAAAAAAAAAAAAGGGCAGAATGATTTCTTCCCTGAAAGCCAACCAAAATGGGATTAATTTTTAGAAAGTATCTTGATGGAACCTGGTGGTACTGCAGGGGAAAGGGATGGTGCATTGAGTGCACAGAAAACTTCAGACATGTTTCTTTCCTTAAAAAGATTACTAAATGTATATTTGAATGGCTTTAGAGGGTATTCACATGAAGTTTACATCGGCAGCTTGGGTATTTTTTTGGAAGTGTTAAGCAGTCACTCCATCTGAAGCCCATGAGGAGAGGCTGGGCAGGAGATGGAGGGTTTCTGTGGTGCCTGAATGTGCTCAGCAGTGCCAGGAATCTGGAGCAGGTTCATTGAGTGGGCACAATGCCCTTCTGAGACACCAGCTAGCATGGATGGAGAAGGAGGGAAGAAGCTGCTAGAAGAAAAGACATACCCAAAGTGTCTGTATTGTACACTAATACTTCTGTAAAGGTCCTGACAGATTTTTATGAGAAATGTTGGAGGACTGGGAATCCTTATCAGAAGATGAAGGGTGGTATAGACTGTTTTTGGAAGGGAAGATTCAAAGTGTAATTTGTTGGCAAAATGACCATGCTTTTTAGCTTTACTTTTTTTTAGCAGTATTTAGAACAGAGACACAGAATGTTTATCAGGTAGAGGTTTTTTGTGAACATGTCTTGTTACGTAGTTTCCCGCAAGAATTTCAGCATCACCAGCAAGCAGCATATCAGTTGTGTAATACCACTGACTTTCCATCTGTCCTAGGAGCTGAACTGCTCACAGATCGCTACTAGTGCAGTGCTATATAATGAGTTGAGTTTCCGGAGTGACAAAACTATTTTGTTTCTTTGAAGTGCATGTCAGGTAGCCTGTGGCACCAAGCACAGAATCACTGATGTGGTCAGAATGCTCCCAGGGTCACGTGAAGATTAATTTACACTCACAAAAACACAAGGAGTATGTCCTGTATATGCAGGAATGAAAAAGGAAAGATGTGTTTTTGCTTTTTAAATGTCTTGATATTTTCTTTGGGTCCTGGAAAAGGAGGTATTTAAGCATGGATTTGCAAAGGGACTTCGCACTTCTGTGACTGAGGCAAGGAATGTCAGCTGTAGGTCAGCATGGACTTTGCTCTAGGCTGTTATTATTCTGTGCTATTCTTTCACACCTCCATTCCCATATAAAGCTGCTTTTCCCATGCAGCAGATGCATGCATTCACAGAGTATGCTCCTAATGCAAAAGAAAGCCGGTCTTTTCTTTGGAGACTAAAAGCCTGAGCAGGGATGGCTCTGGGTTTGCTGTGACTGTGGCTGGCTGAACTGTACATTACTAGCAGATATGCTTTTGAGTACTTGGGGGCAGTGCTGCTGTCCCCTGACAGCTCCAGGAAGAAGCCCTGCTACTATTGCTTTCTAACTGCCTGTAGAAATGGGTATATACCTTCTAGACCTCATGTAAGGGCAGGGCTGGTTGGAAGCTGGTTGGAGTAGAGGGCTTTATGTTCATGTGGGAGAATGCCAATTGGTTGAAGTCGCAACAGCTTGTCTATGTGAATGAAAACTTCATCAGAGGTTTTAAGGTCCAGGGTGAAGCCAGGGTGGGAAAAGTAGTTCAACATAGTCACCAGCCTGGGCGTGGGCACTCTTCTGGCACAAGGATGGCACAGGTCTTCCTGCCATGAGTTAGGCAGAGCAGAGATTTGCTGGGCCAGGATTGAAACCTAGTGAAGTGTGGGGAGGTGAGAAGTAGAGGAGAGAAACTCTTCCTTTCCAGACATCCCTCTTAGGAGTGCTTTAGAAGGTAAATAAATGTCAGCGCTGTGCTCTCATTTTGGGTTGGGCATATAACTGTTGTTTCATCCCCCATTTCGAATCTGCACAATGTCATTTAGAAAACAGAATTGCTAAATTGTGGTCTCATTTGTGTGGAAAAGCTTGTCTGCTCCCTGAAACAGACAGGTTTCCTCAAAAAGTTTTGATTTTTGACTGTTCAAAAGAACCCCCCCCCCAAAAAAAAAAAAAACCAAAAAAACCCAAAAACCCAAACCCAAACCATCTTTTCTTTGGGAAATGGTCTGAGAACATGGGACGTGAGTGGCCCTCCAGGAAGCTGGGCTGTCTGGAGACAGCAATGGCAGCAATTGTGAACAGATACATAATTAAGGCAAGTCACCTAACTTAAACAGAGCCCTACTGTGAGGAAGTAGAGACTAAAGCGGTGAAGTGCAGATAAGTGGGAACTCCAGAGAGAGGCTGTGGTGGACGGTTTCCAGTGGCAAACCTTGGGGCATAGGTTGCAGTGCAGGTGTGCAGCATGGGGTGGCTAAAGAAAACCTGGAGTGCTAAAGGGAACCAATGGTGCCAAGAGAGCAGCAGCTGCATCATCCTTAAAAAGATGCAATATCTTCTTTAAGGTCTTGTGCAGACACACTTTCAAAATCCCAGTATAGATGGAGACTGCATCCCCTCCCTGGTAGAAATCCACCTTTTTTTTTTGCAAAAGGCTGAACACCTTCTGAAATAAGAGATGTAGGCCAGGTGGAGGAGCCAGCTAGGGTTGCCTCAGGCTGTGCCCCTGGGCAGAGGGAGCTGGTGGGAAAGTTGGGGAGGTGTGCTGCCTCAGCAGCTCAGTGGCCTGTGCTCTTGTGGCAGGAAAGAGAAGCATGGAGTGTAGCAAAGGAGGCTTGCTGCAGTAGCACTTGTTTGGGAGAGGAGGGTGTTGCCGAAAAGGTGATGGTGTTTTTTTTTCAGGTGCCTACATATGTAGGAGCACTGGGAAGATGGATTAACTGTTTTGATGAAGCATGGGATGCAACTGTTATCCTCCTCATGCCTTTCCTATTCTCTCTTGTATACTGCTAAATATATAGTCAGCATCTAAAGGGCAGCAAGTAGCAACTTAGTAGCTTAGGAAGGAAAAGCAGAAGCATAATTATGGAAATAGGTATGTTTGAATGTCAGTACGAATGTTAATACATGCCCTTTGGGGTGGTGTGACTTGATCACCCTGCTACATATGCACCTTTACTGCCTTGACAATGCTGTGGCTCAAATCTGTTCCTCATGCTCTCCACGCTGACAGCTGTGCTGCCTTTGCACTGCTGGACCTGAATCCCTCCTGTGCATCTGCACACACATATTGTCTCTGTAATGATGAGACTTGATCCTTACAGAGATACACCCTTGATTATGGTTTTTGATTCTCCCTTTCTGCCCTCTGCCTTCTCTCACCTCCTGTTTGCTTGCATACATTTGTCCCCCTCTTCCTTTTGCTGTCAGGGGACACCGTGGGGAGTTAGCCATCAGCTTTACTGGGCTTTTGCATTGGGTGTGCACAAGTCTCTGGGCTTTGAAGGCTTTACCAGCTGCTGCTCTGACTGAGATGAATATTGTGTATCTGTGTAACGCACAGCAAGCAACATAGCGCATCCACATTCTGTGTGCATTGGGCAGAATTTCTCACTTCATGCATCATTCTCAGTTTGCTGCAGCAATTTCACAAAGTCAATCCCTATCCATTAACACGTAGGAAAAGCAGTGGAGAAATATATGTGTGGCACAGGATTTTTTTTTTTATTTTGAGTAGGTTTTCTAAGCATATTAGACATAGGCTTTATGCCACTGCAGTATCATGAACTGCATCAAATTCTCCAGAGACAAACCTCCTTTATGCTAAATAACAAAAAATAAGTCTTTGGCTATTTGACATGTTCTGTACAGGAACTGACTTTCCTGTCTACTATGCTGTGCTGATCACAGGCTTGACTTCCTAAGTTATATACTTAATTTATCTGTAGATGATCACTTCAGTGTAGTCAGGGCACTATCTCTGACCCTCCTTTCATAATTTTGCTGATCATACTTTTTTCGTATCCTCTACCTTAAGTTTCCAGCATGAGCTTTTTTCCTCTCAGCCAACTTCCAACAGATCCAACCACTCAAATGGTGATTTTTCACTGTAAGAAGGGATCTTGGAGGCTTTTGCACTTGAGTAGTCTCCTGAGTTGGACAGAAGATACATGGAAGGTAATGGGCTGGCAGGTGACACCAGAGTTCTGGCCAACTGGATGAGCTGGCGGGAGCATGGCCTGAAATGCTGCTCTCCTCTGGCATGGCCAACACCCAGCCATCAAATTATTTTTCATTTTCACATGTCTTTTGTGTCTAAGAGCAGCGCATTTGCCTCTGTTAGTACAAAACTTCAAAATTGTAAGAGCTGAGTTCTGCTTGAGTATCTTGTGCTGCCTGTACAAGCCATGGGAATGTGTAAGCCTCCCAGTGGAGGATGGGGAAGCTGGTACTGAGATGTTATTTCTGGGTGCCTGCTCACTGGTTTCCTTCGTTAGGCAGCTAGGACTTGCACAAAGGAATCTGTAGGAATCCGTGTTCATGGGCTATGAGTCCTTACTGTTTTGTGTGCTATTCCCAGTCCCTAAGCTGCAGTGAAAGGCACTCTGCTGCCATCAAAACACAAAAGCAGATTACCCAGTTATGTGAATGTTTGCTTTTCTGTGGTAGAAAAATCCAGAGGTTCTGTATGTTAACAGCAAAGTTCTGGCTTCACTTCTTTAGTATCAGATTTTATCTTGGGCTTCAGAAGGCAGCTCATACAGTGAACCGACTGAAAGAACAATTGGGAAAGACTGGTGGATGTATTCCTATGTGGAGTAATCTCATTTCCAGGCAGGGACTCCATAGGCTCTTTTCTTTGAGGAAGCTGCTACAGCATTGGCATGAGTTAAGGGACAAGTTGTTTGAGTGTGTCACTCCCCGAAATCACTTACGCAATGTCAGACTCCGGCAGTGTCATGTTTTGGCTCAGTAGCTGCAAAGTATGCTGTGACATGCAACAACCCAGTGCAGTTTGTGGCATCGCTGGGAAATAGTGTCCCACTGCTAGTCTCACCTTCTTCACCTTTGGGGGTACTATGTCACTCCTGGACTTGGTTTATAACATGCCATCTGTGAGAGGCCCCAAAATAATTCAGCCAAATTAACTGCTGCATGCCTCCTAAATGGTCCAGTTTTTTCTTACTGCCCATGGTCACTCCTGTCCAGGAGGCAGAGGTGTTCTCCAGTGCAGCTCAAGGACACAAGCTCTTAGCACTGCCAGTGTCTCATCTTTCCAGAGACTTTTGACTGGAGTCATGCTTCCCTATGGAAGTGGTGTTGCAGATGGGCCCCCGTTTTGTTTGAGGGATTTGATATTGTTGAGTGGCTCACTTGAGTGAAAGCAGTTTTGGGAAGAACAGCTTGGAGCTGGAGCAGGTAAATGGAGTTGCTGGAGCATGGAGAAGCTTTCTGGTGCCTGTGGCTCTTGCATGCTCCAGCAAGTTGCTGCACAGCTCATAGAGGAAGTGCAGGCTGGCACTGAGCATCGTGCTCCAGCCTCCTTGGGCTTTGGGAAAAGAAAGGCTCGTATCGCACTGGAGCAGACAGAGAGTAAGGCATACTGCACGCTGGAAGCAGGCACATCTCCGTGCTAATGTGACACCTGACAGGTGACAACCATGTTCTGCAGAGGTGGGTGATACAGAGCCAGGGACTCCTTGGAGAAAGCCCAGGGAGACAGTCTGTCTTACAGCTCTGCTGTCACACCTCCCTAGTTGAACAGCAGTCTGTGGCACCCTACTTAGGCCTGCTACGTATTTCATTCTCGCCAAGCAGCTGGGCTGGCTGGCACCAGAGAAGGAGGGCTGCTTGTCCCACAGCCACCATGAAAATTGCTCCCAAGAAAGAGCAACTTGGCAGCAGCTCCCTGGGATTTGCAATTTTGGCAAGTGGTTAATGGTAGGGAGTGGGGAAGAGGTGTGAATGAATTATTCCATCTCCATAAGTTTATGCCTTCTGGGGGATCCAGGCATAATCTTCCTCCTCCTGAGCTTGCCTTGCTGATTTTGTAAATCTGCAGCATGTAGGCAAGATCCTAAATATCACCTAAAAATATCTCCCCATCATGGAGATTAATTCCCTTATGGAGCACCTCTGCCTAGAGATGTTTTTTTCCCTGATGTGGCACTTATATGCAGGTATGGGACTGCCTCTGTCTACTTCTGGTGAGATGGATGGAAAATAATATGAAGAAAGAGTAGGAAAAAGCATAATAAAAAGTGGAAGGAGAACAGCACTGAGATGGACAAATACAGTTTCTCCAGCCAAAAGAGAAGTTTCTAGAGCAAAACAAGCAAAATGCACCAATTATCTGCTCTTTGTAATGCAGTTCACAGCCAGAAAAAAGTCATTTCATACTGCCAGTTCCAACGATAAAAGGCCATGAATGAACCCCACACCCCCTGCCCCAGTCCTTAAAAACACTTTTGATTTTCCCATTAGTATATGAGCCTAAGCTCTGTTTGCAAGTGTCTTGCTATAATTAGACATTTACTTTTGTTTTTAGAAAAGTGTGACTCAGTCACGTGGTTCCTGGGTTTGGGACATTGCAGAGATTGCCAGGCCCTTGGAAAGCTGAGATAAAATGGTGGGAGCTGGCAATACTGCATCTTGCCCCTTCCCCCTGCCCCTGGCAGATATTTATGAACTAATATTGATTTTCAGTCATTGATTTTTCAGCAGTCAAGTGCTGGATGGATTAAAAGAAGAAGCAAAGGGAAGTCACAATCTCCAGAGACTGAGCAATGCCATGTGAGGGGGGCAAGAGGTGGTTTGCTGCTGGAAAATAGCATCATTGTGTGTATGGCTGCCATCTGCGCTTTATAATAAAAGAGAGAAGACTGAGGTCTTTCTAAAAAGAAAGCAGTCATACTCCCCGTGTAACTCCAGGTGCTAGGAGACCTACAACCACAGTAAGGTCAGAGCAGGGACCTTGCAGCCCCTGCACAGCAATCCAGACATGAGAAAAATGCCCAGCTCGTGGGGCAGCCAGGGTGTGTGCCCACCGTGCTGGCTGGCTCTGCAGCACCGCCACAGTGCTCAGCAGAGGAGAAGATGCTGAAGGCAAGTGCTTACTTCTTGGTAAACAACCTAATCTTTTATCAAATAATTTATTTTATGTAAAGGAAGGATTTTAGTTTGCAAAGCTAATCTGCCTTGTCTAAACCCTCATTTTTATCTTTGAAGCCCAAGTAAGTGTCCAATTTATAGTATTTAGTAGATAGGATTTGTAATTCTTATCGATTTAGCAATCTTGGTTTTGGACTTTCTGGTCACGTTTCTAAGAAAAAAAAACAGCTCAAGAAATTGACATTTTGACAGCGTATTTGCTTTTCTTTTTCTTGAATGCCTGAAATATTTCTGCTTGGGAAGTGTGTATATAACAATTATCAGAAGGTTATAACAGTATTCTAAAATTTTCCTCAGACTAAATGACTGTAAAATCCCTAAGTGACAGAATTGTCTTATTTCTCTGGCTTCAGTATTGTCAGTCAAAATATTCCACAAGAGCCAGGAGATACCAAGTTTATTAGGGGCTAAAAATCAGTGGCAAAAGACGAAGGGATTTAACCAGTTGTGGGTTTCACTTTGAGACATGCCAGCAAGTCTTTACTTGTAATTATTTTTGAGGTTTGTGTCTTGACATTCTGAATCTGATGGGCAAAAAGTCCCCACCTTCCAAGGTGCTGAGCACTTGCTGAAGCCTGGAGGGCTCAGACCTTCAGCAGAGCATGGCCAAGGTCACCTCTTCATGACCCAGATGTCCCCTTCTTCATGAGTATTTTGGTTCAGCAAAATGCAGCATTGCAGTACATAGAGACAGGATGAAGCTCATCTCGGTAGCCCATTTTCCACAATCTGGTTAGTACAAGTGAACTGTTTCCTCTCTTGGTGAGCTGCAGTTCTCAAGAACTGTTGCAAAGAAGCCAATGTCACTGCTTGGGTGAGTGAACAGTTAATGGACTGTCCCTCTGTGGGAAAAAACCCAAGTTGTTTCCAGGGCAGTCATTAAAATTATTGCAGAGGTGTTTATGTACCTGTTTGTTTGGTTGTTGCCTAATGTTATGGGGTGTTTCTTGTTTATAGCATCATTCACAACTGTGGCCCTTGCTATGCCAGGAACCGCTCACACAGGTAGATGTGTCTCGGGCAGCTGCACACACCAGACACTAGTAAAATACAAATGGAAAAGTACTGCAGCTGAGGCCCGGTCAAAAATTGCGCAAAATATATAGAGACTACGTTTGTACCTCTCCTGGGACCTGGGCTGACCCTCAAAGCACTGGAGCGTTCACCCGTGTTAATGTTGTGTAATGAATTTGTATCTTGCCATGGCAGGCACAAAACACCAGCACTTTTTTTACCTGAAACAGATTTCCTGTAAGTAACACCCCTGGGAGAATCGTGTTGTTTCTCCTCTGCCAGGGACTTGTTCATATTCTGCCCTCCTTCCTCAGAACTCTCAGGTGTTACTCAGGCAATTACAGATTAGGGGCAAAGGACGGGAATTGCCTCAAGAGCGGGATGCCCCCTGTAGTGTTTTGCAACACTTTGTCTTTCGGAACCTATTGCTGTCCTGTTGGCCTTTTTGTGTGAGTGTGAGGGTGGGGAGGGGCACTCCCTGGGTACTGTGTGCAGGAGGAGGCAGTTGCTTCTGCCTGCCAGCTGGTGGGACTCTGGTTGTGGCTGAGCACGGTGTAAAATGTCTGTCAGCATTAAGATTGATGCTCTTCCTCCGTATGTTTACAGAAAATGCCTGTGGCCGCGCTTGAGCTTACCACACACCAGCATGTGGCTGAGGAGCCCCATCAGCATGCTGGTGTGCACTCCTGCCTGTTGGAATCGCCTGGCTCAACTCTTCTCTCGTACTGACTTTTCTCTGATGAATTTCTCTGGCTTCTGTGAAATTATTCACGCCAGCTTGCCCTGGTGTAGGCAAGGAGAATCTGACTGTTAGTCTGGAGACTGTGCTGCATGTAGTGCATCCATCCTGCTGGGTGGATCTGCCGGGGGAAATGCCTGTGAATATTGTTAGAAGACAGCCTCAGACACAGATTTGGGTTAAAACAGATGTAGTTTGTAACCTCTTCAGATCCAGATGTTAAGGTAATATGATGCATTCCACAATATGCAGTTCAAGTTTATGTTCACTGTTGTGGCACTGAAGATATCTCTGCAGCACTTGGTACACTGTCTGGGGGAGGACCCTGTAGCGCTAGGGGCTGCACAGACAGCTTGGCAGCCAGAACAACACAGGGGCTTCACCAGCTGACTCCTACCTGGTAGAGTTTGTCTCTGATTGCTAGGATTTTTCTCATCGTCTTGGCCCACTTGAGGACTGGGGACCAGCCACCTTTGATTTTGAACGCTGCAATTGTTTTTGCTTGCCTGTGTCCTTTGCATCTATCCTCCAGCTTGTTTGAATGGTTCCTGTTACCTGAGAAAATCTGCCCAAATGCACAGATGCTAGTCAGCCCTACTTGAAAGTGGCAAAGGAGATGTCTTCTCATATGTGCCTTCAACTCTACTCCCATTTTGTAATGAAATAGTAAGGAGCCTTTTTCTGACTGCCAAGCTTGGGCTGAGGGATGTCTGCTGCTGGGGGTTGTCTGTGTGGTTACGGGTCCACTCTGAGGACTTGACTAAAATGGTAGGAACGTTCTGTGGTATCAGATGTGGCTTTGTTTTTTAAACTGGGTATCAGTGACACAGTGGCTCTGTCTTGTTTTGCCTTCCTCTGGCTTGGAGATTGACTGGTAGAAGTGGTGCAGGGGTTTGTGTGAGGACTCTTAGTTATTTCTATTACTCTTTAATGTGGCACTCAGGAAATAAATGTCTGTGGATGCTGGCAAGTATGTCCTGTTAGTCTGCTTCTGGATACAAGGATATTTATCTGTGGAAATGGTTGGATAAACCCCCATATCTTAAATGGTTGTTAACAACAGGCTAATTTTTTCCTTATCTGCAGACTGTTTTATTTTGTTCTTTCAGATCCTCTTTAGTTTCCAAACACAGCAGATTTCCCTTCACAGCCCTACTAGTCATGTTTCTGACTTGTAACTCCTTTGCTCTCTTGATCCATGGTCCCTTCAGGACTGGGTACCTAAACTAGGGCTGGTTTTATCAGACTAGACGGGGTTTGATGTGAACGATGAAGCTGACTTTACCCTTATTAAAACACGAGGGGAAAAGCATTGGTTTTTACTTTGAGACCTAGAGACAGGTTAGAGCTCTTTTGGAAATTATCAGGTCTGTCCTGTTGGATTTCTCAGAGTTCTTTTTCTCAGTGGATTTAAGAGAACTTTTTTTTTTTTTCTGTTTCAGTCTATCAGGGGAGGTCAGTGCTCTTCTGAATTTCAGGTGTGCCACACTCTTCTCCAGAATTAACATTTTCAAATGAGCCAATGATTAAGTTACAATTCAAAAACATGGGTTATTTTCAGGGGTAGCTATGATCAAATTTTTGGCCTTTTGTGAAGCTGACCATCTTTGAATGTGAATCTAAACCTCTAGAAGTAATTACAAGCAGTTCTGCTACTGAGCATTGACCACTGCTGAGTCAATAGAGTAAAAGCATGTACCTTAAAACAAAGTGCCCATCATTATTTTGTTTTCGTGGCATGGTTGTTTTAGTTTAGTGTTGTAGCCCAAGATAGAAAAAGAGGTAAAATTTTTATTAAGCAAAGTGCGAGGTTTGGAAGCAGTAGACATACTGAAGACATGAAGAAGAGTCTGTTTAAAAAAGTTTACCTACTTTTTTCTGTGTCTATATTGGGTTTGTGTGGTGGGGTTTTGGTAGCAGGGGTGAGGGCTACAGGGGTGGTTCCTGTGAGATGCTGATAGAAGCTTCCCTGGCTCCAAGTCGGACCCACCTCTGGTCAAGGCCAAGCCAGTCAGGGATGGTGGATCCGCCTCCTTGAGAACATAGTTAAGAGGTAGAAAAACCTGCTGTGAGACCTTCAGCAGAGAGATGAATGGGATGTGGGAGAAACAGCCCTGCAGACACCAAGGTCAGTGAAGAAAGGAGTGGGAGGAGGTGCACTGGAGTAGAGATTGCCCCACAGCCCCATGGTGAGATGGCAGCTGTGCCCCCACAGCCCACGGAGGGTAACGGTGGGGCAGAGATCCCCCCGCAGCCCACGGAGGGTAACGGTGGGGCAGAGATGCCCCCGCAGCCCACGGAGGGTAACGGTGGGGCAGAGATCCCCCCGCAGCCCACGGAGGGTAACGGTGGGGCAGAGATGCCCCCGCAGCCCACGGAGGGTAACGGTGGGGCAGAGATCCCCCCGCAGCCCACGGAGGGTAACAGTGGGGCAGAGATGTCCCTGCAGCCAATGGAGAGCCCCATGCCAGAGCAGGTTGCTGTGTCTGAAGGCATCACTGGGGAAGTATAAAAAATGGCTCTGCACAGTTGTACCAGTGATTTGCAGAGGATGTCAGGCTCTCTGCAAAGGAAAAGGCTGAGAAGAAAAGTGTTTGCCATGATATCTAAGAGTACAGCTTGTGGGATTAGTCGAGTGCAAAAATCTAGTGTAATAGTGTGATTTTTAAGTGACTTTTCAACTAGAAGGGGAACTGGGAGCAGTGTACAGCACAGTGTCCCCTGTGGATAATTCAGCCTCTTAATGTGAATATGTAAATTTGTCCTGAGCCATAAGAACATAGCATAACATACAGGCTTCTGGAGAATGAGTTAGCTTGCTCAAAGCTCTCTGGTGAGTATTTGCATGGCACCACAGGGCAGGCATACCCTTGCCTGCTATGAACACTCATTTAAAAAACATGAGTTACATTATACGAGTGTATTGGCCATTACAGATGCAAGCTGGGCAGAGCATCAGAACTCTATTTCCTGATGAGAAGCATAATGTCTGCCCTAGCAGCAAATGAAAGAAAACCGTGTTACTTAGGAACAAGCTCAGGAATGATGCTGCAGGATTGTTGCTGTCCTCTGCATGTCTGAGTTCTCTACCAGTCCCTTCCACCCTCCAAAAAAACCCAACAGAAAACCAAATCAGGAACAGCTACGACAGAGATGGTTAATGTGTAAGCAGTGACCGTCCCAGGCATGAATTAAACACTGCTCTGGCCTGACTGAAACCCTGGATCTGAACTTTTCCTGTCATCTTCTCTCTTAAGCAGTGGGGTGGTTGAATCTAGATTGATATTTTGCAACTACTCTGTGTTTCTATAATAAGCTAAACTGGAAGCTGTAGATATGAATGTAGTTGTTTCATAGAAGGCAGGGGAGTTGGATTTAGATGTGGATGTTCATGGCCAGGTTTTCCCCTCTGATTTTAGCTTCTGTATAACTAAGATGCTTATTGTATGTGTGTGCATGAGCGCTTATGGAGGGTGCTAACCTGTGCTGATACTATTTGCATGGTAATGAAAGTGCTTTCTCAGAGTCATCAGCATTACAGCACAGGAACTCGTGGACATGTGCAATACTTGAGGGAAATGAATATTTCCAGACAATAAAATCTGAAACGGTCATATATGGTTGTAATAGCTAGAGCGTTATTTATAGGAGAAAGTGAATGTATCAGTTCTGTCTGGCTTAGTGTGAAAAAGATGTCACCACCAGAAACATCTCCACCTGAAGAGAGAGGAGTTTGTTATTTTGAAGGACTGAGATTACACACATCCACGAATCTCCCAGAAAGTTTATTCTGGAGTCTGCAGCAGATGGCAGGTGAGGATGAAATAATGTTAGGTATCTTTGAACTGCTTTTACTTAAAAACAGAGTAGAATGCTGCATTTGCACCGCTTTCCATGGAAAAGAGATATGCTTCTCTGGTTTTGGATGCCAAGAGATACAGAGTGGAGAGTGAACTGACCAGGCTGCCGTATTATTCTCTGGGAAGAGCCACCCCTTGGGAAGACACACTCCTCCTGTCGATGGTGCAGGGAAAGTCTCCTAAATTGAGGTACTCAGCTGAGTAATGTGTGTACCCTCAAAAACCATGTTTCCCTTATATAGAGAACCATTTCACTCTTAATTATCAGCACAATATTAGCTGAGTGATGCTGTGTAGTGAGAGCTCACCTTGTGATGGCTTCCTTTCAACATCATCTCCAAAGAATATGTTTGGCAACAAACCAGGCTGATTAAAAACAGCAACTGGGCTGAAGCTCTTTTCCCTTTTCAGCAAACAAATAACCAAGGCTTTGTACATAGCTTAAAAAACAACTCTACAGATGAAATGTTGTAGAGCCTAATTCAGCCATATTCACCCAATCATTTTGATTTATGCTACATCTATCTTTTTTAAGCTAGTCTTAATAAGCTGTCAAAAAGCTGTGCACAGTGGTGAGTAATGCTAACATATCAACTGAAGGAAAATGTGGGTGAGGGACCTGATGTGTATAAAGCGTTGAGGTTGTTTCTTCTCATCAGCTTTTGCTTTTCATATAAGCAAGACAAATATACAGCTATGCAGATAATCAGCAAGTATAAAAAGAAGATGCTTCTCTAATTTGGAGTGTGCGTGTTCTGTTGATAAACTGTTGGCTGCTTTTTGGGTGGGGGTATTGTGGAAGCAGAGGGAGGTGAAGTCCACAACACAAGTCATTAGTTAGAGGAGACAATAGTGTGCCCATGCTGTAGTACACTCGGGTGAGTCTCTGGTACGCATTGATTTGTACATTATCAAAACAAACTCATCAGTTACTTTCTGATACCCTGAGTATTGAAAACTGATTAGCGTCGTTAAAGCCAGACATGGAGGACAGAGAGCATATTCTGTGATAGGCAGTTAGTTCTCTTCCTAGCCTTGCTGGTCCAACTTGATTAAGAACAGATTTCCTCATACACTGCTCTGCTATTGTCTTTCTTTGGCATAACTTTTTTTCATTTTCAGACACTGTGTGGGTACTATGTGAAGGAGGAACTCGTTCCATGATGGAGGGGATTAGTTTCCACAGTTTCAGCAGCTGTTGCAGGGAAACGCAGGATACACAGGGAACTCACAAAGCAGAGGTGTTTTAAACTTTGCTTTTGCTTATAAATAAACTTGCATTGTTTGTATCATCACATTATTGTTTGGGAACTTTATTTACTAACCAAGAAAGCTATCTTTTTCTACAGTGGGCCAAATCCGTTGCCATTCCCTACAACTTGTGAAAATGTCAAAAAAAGTGTTGCCAGTTCCTGCGCTATTTCAGGGCCAGTATGAGACTAGGCAGTGATTAGTGCTGCCTGCAGCCTCTTACCCAGAAGAAGCCACTTCTCTCTTCACCCTGCTGAATAACTTTCAGTGCGTAGAAGGCCAAGAATCTGAAATGAAGGGAAGTTTGCAGTAGAGCAGTAGGTCAGTGGAGTAGAAGATTAAGTGGAAAGAACAGGTTGTGATGAGTCACAGCTCAGACTGTGGAAGGCGCTAAATGCTCAGGACAGTGACCCGAGTTCCTGCTCTGACAGTGTTAACAAGTTTTGCCATAATTCAGTTACACCTTGGAAACAGTTAAAGCAATTTAACAGCAAACTTGGTATAATTACTAGTTAATAGCCAGAGCCAGTGCTCCTAAAGTGTAAATTGTTTCTCTATTGATCTAAGCTTACACTGTCAGCATTCTGTAGGGACTGAACTTTAAGTGCTTAATTCAGCTGTATGCAACCAATAATTTTGGTTTTTATCCCCCCAAACAAAAGAACCATTGTTTCTTCTATTTTTCTGCAATAATCATCAAAACTGTTTTTTTCCCCAAACACAGGTGACATTTGTAATCAACACTCTTGAAATGCCAACGTGTGGAAAGAAAATTATGACAGGATCTTACGCTTATTAAGAGAAGTGGAAGACTTGATAGCAGGTTAACACTGTAGCTGCAGACCAGGCCTCCTTTACACTGATTTCCAATGGTGGCAGTTCTGAAGTCAGGTTTATGTACCATCAGCCTTTCTGTAGTAAGCTTACCAACCTCTGAACCTATTCCAGTGTAGTTTGATATTTAGTGCAAAGGTTGTCGCCTTTTGGTGAACTTCAAGCAAAGCACAGTCATGTGGCAGTCTGCATCACCATCAGCACAGGGGAGTGTGAGCAGAGTCAACACATACATGAATAACTGGAGACATCTTATCTGCAGGCTTAACCCTCCATCTCCAGAATGGAGGAACTGCATGATTAGGGAGACTCTGTCAAAGTCTATTAGAGCTCTCTGAACAGTGAGGCTGAAAATAGGGGATGACATGAGGACCGGGAGAAATTGTTCCCCCAGCATCTTCCCCAAATTCTTCATGTGTCAGCAGAACGGCTCTATCCATTCTGGTGAGAGTGTGACATGGAGCAGTGTTGGGTGATTAATACTGTTAAGTACTTTGCAGATAGAAATTATCAGCTACACAGGTTTTGCATCAAGTGTTTTCTTCTTGAACAAAAGGCAGGTCCTATTTTTAATATGTTTAAAGGTAAATCTCAAAAACAGAGTAAAATATAAAAGTAAATAAAATTAATAGCTTGTGAAGGAACAAATTGCTCCTGGTCACAGCAGTGCCCACAGATGTCCCTGGCAAAGGAGGTGCAGTTAGTCTTCTGGGTGGTTTAATCTTTAGCAGGCGTTAGTCATGGTGTCTGCCCACCCCAGGAGACAGAAAGTTCAAAGCTGAATCAGATTTAAAGGGGTCTCCAGCAGCCCAAGACTGCAAGCTGGTCAGATCTCCTGTGAAAAAACATATGGCTTTGTTTGTCAGGAGGGACTGGAGAGTTGTTAAAACTCCACAGAACAATTAAGAATCATGTTCCCCCCCCAATTAATTTGATTTTACTTTGAATTTTTCTCAGATGACTCTAGTACAGGCTCTAATGAAGCTCCCTATGTGACCTTCTGGGTTTCATAGCCTTCCCCTGTCTCCCAGGCAAAGCCTATTGTGACTTAATTTTCTCTCTTCCTCTAATTTATTTATGCTTCTTAGCCCTGCCTGCCTGACAGGCTTTCCCTTGTCTGGCCATCTCTTTAAGCTCCCACTTGGTTGCTCCTATGAACATGTATTGCATATTTTATACATAATATAAATCTCTTCACCGGGAGGACAGGACGGTCCATTGGTTTCAATGGGCACTTGGACACCAGATTCCCTTTGGGACCCATTTCCTCAGTTTTCTAGCTACCTGTCTGGATGGGGGGTAAGAGGTTAAAATTATTTCATACAAAGATGCTCATGAAACAAAGTAGTAATGGTTCACTTCAGATTGTCTGAGATGGAGAGACGTCAGCCTGCTTCCAGGTAGAACAAGTTGAGGTGCACAGGGGTGTTCTCCCTGTTGGGGTTCCTCTGGAGTGAGGCAGGACAGCTATCGGGCGCTTTGCATCAGCCTTTGTGGCATGCTGCAGTTAGACCTTCTCTGTTTAAAAGTGGGGAGAGAATTGATGAAGTCAGAATGTCATTCGTGGAGCTGGAGCTGGGAGAGTGGAGGGAGAGATGACCCAAAGCTCCTGCAAGGTGCCAACAGGGACAGCAGTGACCTACTCAGGCAGAATCATTTAGATGCAGAGATAATCAGTCACATTTTTCAACCCAGCCTGTATCAAGGACAGCAGTGCGCACACAGTAATCCAAGTGCACCCATCAATAATTTAAAGTAACAACAGACTTCCAGACCTTTAGAAAAATCAATTAAACTTCACAAGCAATCACATTTTGCCACCAGCAGAGCTGCTGGCCTGAGAATGAAAGGCGTCATTGTACCTGTTGTTCAGTTCTGTGTTTAAGGGGGAATATCGCTGGCAAAGGTAGGCATTTTTCTGTTTTTGGCAATATTGGTATGTTTATGCTTATTCTGTTGGGTTTTTAAACATATTTTCAGTAACCATCTTTTTGTGTCAAACTGTGGCTTCCTTATTTTATTCTCCCTGCTTCCTACCACAAATCAACAGCTTTTCTTGCTTGAGAGGAAGTGTGTACTTTTGCTTCCCTCCTACCCATCCTCAAAATAAAAGAAGAAAAAGTCTTAGGAGAGAAGGCCATTGATCATTCGTGAGTATTTTAGGCTTACAACTTCTTTGGAAACTGGTATTTAAATCTATTTGGTATTTTAAGTAAATATTTAACCAAATGTGCAAGGAGGGACCACCAAGCTCAATCTGCTTTTAGGGTAGGTGATTAAGAGGTATGATTGTGGCCAGAAGGCAAAAGAGGAACCTATCAGTGGATCCTAGAACAAAACCACCATCCACAGAGGGATGTAAGCACCTGGCCTCTGGGTGTAGGCTGCTGCCCTGAGCTACTGCTCAAACGATTTAATGAAAAAGAAGAATGTTTGTTGGGATTCTCAAGCAAACAGGACAAGGCAACCAGAGCAAAATAGCCAGAGAGATGATGGATGTCTCAAGTCCTGCATTGCTCCCAGTCTTGGTCACCTACAATTCTGTACAGAAGCCTTTCATTTAGGATTCACACTCCTGAATCCTCTAGTGAGAATAGGCACTTTGCCTGTGTTTTTATGAAAAGTCCACAAAAAGAGGCTGGTTAATGCTGTTTAAATTAGATGGGATGTGAAGTTGCTTTGCCCCTCAGCTACAAGGGAATGATAGTTGAGTGGTTAGGAGGGTCAGGATTTCACTTGGGTGGGTTCCAGAGCTTTCTGGATGTCCCTTGACTGACTCACCCTCTCAGGTGAAACTCCTTGTTCAGAAAGTAAGACGGGATTGACTTGAATCAGAGTCAAAAATGAAGAATGAGCCCAGGTGAAGGGAGAGCTGGTTCCAAGACATTCCTCAGGGAGAGTATCATTTTAACTACAAAAATGTCCTTGGTGCCAAGACCAGAGCCTACCCTGGGAGAGGTCCCTAAGTGCCATGCTTAACGGATTATAGCCAGTGTAGTATGCTCGCTTTTGCATGTTGTCTGATTGGGACCATCTTTAGTTATTCTCTGCAAAGTGCTGCAGCACAGCCTGAACCCAGCAGTGCCCAGAGCTGAGTGCAGGTCTCCCTCACCTTGCCCCTGGACTGGAGTAGGAAGGGTGAGCAACATCATGTCCTCTAGCTATATTTAAACTACAGCTGCTGGGGTTTTTTGGTAAAAAGCCTGTTTCTGTTACTTGCCAGACTGAACTTCCCTAGAAAACATGCAGCAAAGTGCTGGTATTTGAGACTGATTGGTCCCAGTTGCACCTGAATTATGTCTGAAGTCTGTAAATAATGAGGTATACACTAGTGCGGTTCCCAAATTCTTAAGTCCTGCTTCTCTGTTTGCAAGAAAGGTGATGTTCTCAGCTCCAGTCCCACTTCAGTGCACGTGCTCTCTTGGAGATCTCAGAAAGGCTGCTCTCCTGGATAGACAATGAGGAATTTTGCTTCAGTGTCTTTTAGCAGGAACAGTCACAATATTCCGGTGTGCTTTCTATTTTGGGATTTTTTTTTTGTGTGTGTGCAAATCTCATCTCAATTTCTTTTTCCTATTGGAGAAAAAAAATTGTCAGTATTAGATTCTAAATGCTTGCAAAGTAGCCATGCAGCTTGCTGGGAAAATAGTGCATTTTTTAGTAAGGAATTGGAAGAATTGTATTTGGCAGCAAGCTGCTCATTAACTGTATGCCTGCCAAGCTGCATGTTGAAGAACAGTCAACTGGTAGCTAGTTAATTATAGCTTGTACAAGTGGTTGTGGTCCACACCACTCTTCTCAGCTATAGGATGAGTTCTTCCACACTTTCCTGAAGGGCTTAATCAAGCTGAAGACTGAGCAATATATAAACCATACAAAACCAAAATGGAACATTTCAATTTACTGATAGCGATTGGTTATTTAATCCTTATTAGCTTTTGAACAGATGTTTCTGATTTGCTCATCACACGTGGCATTTCAAAACCAGTTCCTTGAATTGAGAATCTAATGTCTGAAGTATTTATGAAAATTTACTTTTTCCATCTGCCTTAGAGTGTGGATTATTACAGAAACAATTGCTTTGTCCATGAATGGATGCATTTAATTCTCAGTTACTTAACGTAAATATATCTCTTGTGCACTGTGCTGCAAGTGTAGTACCTATACACTGCGAACACAATAAATGGTATCATAATTCTTTCAGTACAGCCAGTACCTGAAATGTGGAACAGCAGGTTCATAATGTTTTGATCAGACTGTCTCATCAGCCTGTGCTTTAATGACAGTGTACTGGCACCACACATCATTTACAGCATTTATTCTTGAAATCTAGAAGTGCTGATTCACGCTTTTCCAGTCTTTTCTTAAACATCATGAAGAAGGAAGTGAAACTGATGAAGGGCTAGTAAATATAAAAATGCTACCAAAAGTATGTTTGGTACTTTAGAAAGTTCTGAAGAAGATGATTTCAGCATGTGTTTGAATTTTGCCAATATAGAGGATCAGGCATTCTCCAGCAAGTCCAATAGAGTAATTCTGGACATGTGCACGTCCATCTTACAAAGATATGTAGTCCAGTGACTTCATTATTGCCCTTAATTTTACAGAAAAAGTGCTCCCAGTATTTTAAAAATCCTAATTTTGCATAAGGAATTAAGAAAAATATGCTTACTCTAGAAAAACAACTTTGAAAAACCAAATGGAATATTCGACACTAAGGTAAAATTACATTAGTAAATCAGATTATAGGAAAACAAAGAGATTACTGTAAAGTGGCAATAGTAATGGTGGTTGTTCAGTGTTACACTTCATCTTGAAATGATGTACTACCCTGTCAGCAAAGAAAATTCTTAGTTCTCATCTGCTAAGAGCTCTAACAAGCAATAAAAGAGAAGGTTTTGGTTCACTTACCCCTAGAAGCTGACTCCAATTCAAAAGTTATTTGAGTTAATGATGTATGACCAAAAGAGTATAATATAGATTTAGCCAACAGGAAGGTCTCGTACTTGACATATAGCACTAAAAAAATGTGCAGTCCCAGCAGTCCTGCTGCCTATATGGTGTTACGCGATGTTGTTTTTTGAAGCTGCTCAAGAAAGGGAGTTCAGCATGGCAGAGTTACCATGGCAAAGGTAACCTTAGAGTTGTCTGGACAACGAGCATTTTGGCAAATACTCTTACAATTTCTTTCCTCTATTTTCCCTTTCAAACTTTGCTTTGGATAAACATTTCCATTCAGTTCTTAACTAGGAGTGTGCTGCTGGGTTTAAACTGCCTCCAGGCACTTCCTACCAGCTCATACGCTCTGTTTTCTGCCACGACAATTGTAGAAGCAACAGCACACAGCCCATCTCAGAACGCTTGATGCAATACAACTGACTGTCTGGATACACTTGAATACATTGCTTTCCCCTGTTCTTTAGGGTGTGCTCCAGGGTTTCCTGAGCATCCCTGCCAGAACAGCTCTAGACATACTGTTATGTTTCAGGGAATGGAAACTCTGAATAAGAATAGGTTGTGTGTTGGAGATCTAATTATGCAGCTTATTCAATATGAAGCTGCCCACTGATTTTTAGGAATTGTATTGGACTCAAAATGTACAGTCTTGTATTGGAGAGCATGGAAGTGATATATTCCTAGCAGAGTACTGGGAGAAGTTGGGGTGCTTTTTTTTCCTTCAGATTTTGTACAGGAAAAGGGAAAAAAGCCTGCTAATGCAGCATATTTCCTTGCTGCATTGTGCACAATTTTCAGGCCAACAGTAGAGGTGTGGTGCAACTCCTGACTCCCCTATTTGCACTGAGATGTCATCAAAAGATGGATGGAAGGAATTCAAGCAACATATTGTGACTTGTTTTGCATCATCACAAATCTTCATGGTCTGGTTTGTTGCAGATGTTGTTGTTTGTAGGAAGTTTTTGCAATATGGTTCTATTCACTAGGATTTCCAGATGAAGTGATGCAGTGATTGATTATGATCTTGTAAGACATATTTCATTCGCAGACAAATTTTGAAAAACATTCTCTATTTCTGGGGATGATATTTTGCAAAATGTACTTGTTCGCAGATTTCTCTTTCCTCCCACCGCATGGAGTTTCTAACAACCTAGAATTAAGGTGGGAGAGACGAGTAAGGGAACTGAAAGTATCATCATGGCTCTTGCATATGTAACAACAGCTTTGGAAATGCTAGCTGGTAAGTTTTCTCTGTATTTGCATGTAAAAGGACTCAACTTTGCCTTCCCACTTCCCAGCATGGAATTAAATACATTTCTCTCTGTAAGAATCAAATTCTACCTCTGTAAAAGTGATGAGAAGAACTCTGGTTTTGTGTGATGTATTGCCATTTAAACAGCTCTAAATCTTTTAAAGGTTCATTTATCTCTATAGCTCGGTAACAGTGATAATACCATTTACAGCAATCATTGCACGTTAATTGGAGGATCAGCACAGTCTAGCAGCTGACCTGAGGACTTAGTATATGCTCTGCTCTCACCTTGCTGCTGACCTACTGTATGACCTTGAGCATGTCTGTGGCCTTTTCTGTGACTGTCAGTAATCTCCCCATTACTAAAGGTAATGATACTGAAATATCTTTGTAATGTCATAGGAGATCCTTGGATGTAATAGGCTTGCTGTACATACATTGGCACGTATGCTAAATTCTCTTCTGCTTTTATTACAGTGTGGCTCCCAAGAGAATATTAAGTGGCCAGGGTGACATTTCCTGTAACACACAGTTCTAGTCTAATTCCACTCTTGTAAAAGTTTATGGGCACTTTGACTTCACTGTCCTGTGAATCATTCATGGTGTTAATCTCTATAGGAGAGCCATTCCAGAAGATGGTAGAACACTTTTCCCTAAAATTTCTTTCTCGTCATATAATATAAATGCTTTTTAATCTGAATTGGAAGAAACCAATGGAACTTAAGGGGGTGATTTTGGGTTTTCAGGTCATACATAGTTTAGGTACGGAATGCCTGAAACACCATTTATTTTTTTTTCACGTGATGACATAGTGTTTGTCTCAAGATGGTTTAAGTTCTAGCACATCTGGTTGGAAAGAAATGAATGTGTTGACAAGGCCTTGTTTAAAATCATTCTGTCATTCCAGGGTGGCTTTCAAAATCCAGCAGTCCAAACTAAAGTCCATTTTTAATCATAAAAAGAGATTGAAGAAGGGAATGTAATTTTCTCTGTGTTTTTATGGCACCATTCAAAATACGAGATCCAGGCTGGGCTGAATTCTGCTCACGACCACATTAGCAGTGTTTTGAATCAGTTGCAATGGTATTGCAGTCACAGTGCTCTAAGGATGTAAAAAAAGTAATGTTCATGGGGTGAAGTTATATCTCTGGTTCAACCAATGCAACTAAATAAAGCAGTTAAACTTTTAGGCAAGAGTAGTAATTGTAAAACTATAATGTTTGTAGTAACTGTTAATACTAATAATAATATTACATGTTCCTTAGGAATACAGTGTTAAAACCAGAAAAGCTTTATTTTAAATATAAATACTTGCTAAACTAAAAAATGCGTTATGTTCTAATCACTGCAAAAGGCCTTAGCATTAGTAATCTAACTGTTACTGGCTGTCATGAAATACAACTAGTTATAACAAGAATTGAGGTTACAAGCTTAATTATAATCACTTTCACATGGACTTCAGCCATGTTTATGCCAATATTTTAGTCTAGTAATTTAAATGACTGCTTAAGAGAAGCCTTACCAGGAAAAACATAAAAATGTGCAAATTAATATTAAACAGACTCAAATGACCTGCAGGATACTATTACAGCAGTTGGCTAAAAACAGTACTTACAGCTAAGTCTCGTTTCCCCTCTGTGACCAAAGTAGTACATTAACGTGATGATGTGGTGCTCTGGTCCTCTGATTTGGTACAAAATGCTGCTACCTTTGTGAACAGCTGCCAAGACAGTACTTTGTGGTTGAGGCTGTTGTGCCAGAGGATGGTCTTATCTGGCTGCTGGGCAAACAACCACCCCAATCCTTTCTTCTGGCACTGGTGGGAAGCTTGTGAAGAGAAGCGTGAGGGACTCTGGGGCAAAGAGAGTAACACTGGATGTTGGGGTTAGACCTCCTGTGTTTTGGCAGCTGTGAATACAGAGCAGGAAGACTGCACAAGTCCTGATGCACTAAACTGGGCTGGGCACAAATCTTACTGGCAGCTCTTCCATGGCAATCAACTGACGGGATACTTCAGAGCATGTAGAACAGGACAGCTTTCTCAGATTTGTTCTTTTTAACACGAGGGGAAAAAAAAAAAAAAAAGAGAAGCGTGTGCTGTCTAGTTATGTGAGTTATTATTAGCTGGTTGCACGCTATTCTGCCTGTTGGTGTGGGATATTCAGAACAGGAACTCAATTTTCCTGTCCATCACCTCTTACAGAGTGTTTCCACAAGTGATGATTTTTTCTCTTTGTACATTATTAATATAAAAAAATCTTCCCAGGAACAGAGAGATTTATGGGGAGAAATAGGTGTGTAAACCTTTTCATAGCAAAGAGAGGTGCTGACTGCTGCCCTGAGACTGGTCAGGGATGAATAATATGGTAATTCCAGAAACAGATACAATGATGACAGATGAATTTGTTACTCAGTGCATGTATTACAGGAGGAACATTCCTAATCCCTTATTTTTTTCTTAAACCTGTTCACTCGGTAGGAATAAGCTTGGAAAAGAAATCAGTGTTGGACTTTGCTGATGGTCCGTAACAAGATCTGCATTTCTAAGAGCTGTGTTCCAAATTAGCACTAAATAAAGGACACAAGGGTTTCCAAAGGCATCCAGTGTTCTCAGCTCTATTGGAAATCTGTCCCAGTGCATTTGCAAGTTAAACTTATTAAATACTCTGTCCCTGTTGTCAGCGTTTCAATGTTCAGTGATGAATTAGCCAAGTAGAAACATTAACTTTTCTCTGGGATGCAAATTTGCTATTGCTATTTTTGCCTGCTTATTTTTGAGGCCTTTATTATTATAAAAAAGACTGAAGTTATGTTGATAGAAAAAGCCAGTTGCTTTCATTACTCCTCCTTTTCTCTGAGATGAATTCTGTTCTCTAATGCTAGTGTGAATGAAGCCACTCAAGTGTTAAATCCATTCTGGTGCATCCTTCCAGGGGGACAGAGTCTCAACTTGACAATGAATTACTTGCTGGGGAAGCCATCCAAAATATATGCTTTTGGCTCTTATTTCACCCACCCCCATGTTCCACTCCTCGCTGACAATCATTTTTCCAGTGGCATATTACTAACACTTATTCAGGACCACTCTGAACAGGAATGTCACTAACTATCTAGCAGGTTCTTCGTTGCCTGCTGGTATCTAGGTTGCATAATGAGACATAACTTTTTCTCAACTTGCAAGTGCCTCCCCTAAAAAGCAGATTATAAGGAAATAGAGTCTAGGAAAGGGAAGAAATGAAAATTGTTTGGCAGTGTTATTCTGCAGGGCTTTTTTCCAGCAAATATTTAGAGCAGGTGCTGGAGGCTTCCTTTGAAGCAGGGCAAAATCTCTCCAGCTGGGATAGGAGTTTTGCTCTTCACTGAAAGTGCAAAGGTGGCTCTACATCTGCAGAAGGTGTATAGTTGTAGGGTAAAGACAAATAGCTCAGCACTATTTAAATGGGACAAAATAAATTCTATATTTTGTGGAAACAGGGCATTTGAGAAACCTGGAGATGTGCATTGAGTTTATGTAGCTGATTAAGCAATACTGGTTTTGTTCAAAAGTGTGCCACTGACTTGTGAAAATCTTAGAGCAGTCTCATTACAAAAGGCTTGTTTAAAAAAAAAAAACAACCCAAAACCAAAGAGCTTTAGGTGCTCAAAAGGTGGTGTCTTAAGTGCCAGAGGCAGAGTGATTTTGCTGTGAATCAATGCAGAGGATTACTTTCTCTACTCTCAGCCTCTTCCTGTTTGAGGTTCCTTCACTTCTTCTCTTCCCCATCCTCAAGGGGGGTTAGGGTGAGTGAGCAGCTGTGCGGAATTTGTTTGTCACTTGCTGGGTTCAAAACCATAACAACTGGTCACTCTGCTTCTGGCCTTATTTTTGATTCTTTTACCCCAAAATGTCAGGAGAATTGAATTTCATCTTTAATTGTCTTGATCACAATACTATAGCCAGTAAGTGTCATTTATAGTAAGAAGAAGATGCATCGCACCATAGGTAAGCAGCAATCTGCAGTCACAGCTGGTCGGCTCATCCCTTGCGGTAGTCAGATAACACACTGGTGCTGAGTCCTAATTGAGCAAGTCACTTCAAGTGAAATTAATCTTATGATAATTAGTTTTACTGATAACAAAAAAGCTTCATACAACTCCAGATGTACACACTGTTAAAAATAATACTCTCTGCAAATGAAGTTAGCATTGACAGGGCAATTCCCCATTACTAGATGGCAGCATTAAGAAAGAACACTGTAAGGAATTTCCATTAGTTTTCTCTGGTTTTGCTTTGCAATCAATATGAATGAGTGAGAAATATGTTGCATTTGCCTTTCTTGCAATGTAAAAAGGCAGAAGTATAATTTCTTATTGATTAGTCTAACATAGCCAGACACAAAAGAAAACGGTGCTTCAAATGCTAAAACAGGGAGGAAAGGAAGTTAAAAAGCATAATCCATGTATTGAATTTCCACAAGTGTTTGTGGTCTGTTTTGGAAAAAAATCACGCGAGTTACCAGTGATTTGATTCATGAAACTTTTTCTTGACAGTCTCTGGACAGTGTTACAAAGATGACAGAATTCAAAGGGAAGTATACCTGGAAAAGCCCGTCTCCCATGAAGATTTGAGATCATAGTCTTAACTCTATGATGTTGCTTCCATAAGAAGAGTTAAAGGCTAACTGAATTACTTCTGTGGAAGAAACTTTTATACAAACTTTTCCTAAACCTTTTTTCATTAAGATGTAGCATCTAGGTCAGTGACTCATTTGATTTGCTCTGTGTTGTTGCCCTGAGTTTCAAAAAACTGTTTAAACCCTAGTCACTGGCTGATCTTGTCATTCTGTCCCTCCTGATTTCAGCCTTGAAGCATCACTTTCAGTTTTGGGATTCTTTTCAACACCGAGGCAAAGCTGACCAGGTGTTTACAACATATATATATACGGAAATATGGAGAATTCCGTCTTGTTGGCTTGTTTTCATCTGAGGGAGCAGTCTCTGCCTATGTGGGGAGCAAAATGCGGAGAGAGCCTGAGTTTCTCTGTAGCAGATCTGAAATTCAGTCTTACCTTATTTTCACAGACTTTATAGGAACTACTACAAGTCTTGTAGGTAGCCTAGGCTTGCTCAAGCTGTTGTCACTGTGGCTTTAAGGACATCAGAGGGGGTTATAATCTCAAATTCTCTTTTGGAAATACACTTCATGTGGCAGCAAAATGCTTTGACAAGATAGCGCAAATAGCACAGTCAACACGTTTGGACAGTGCAACTCTGGAGCCTGAATTTCATAAAGAAGAAAACCTACCAAAGCATCCCTCCTGCTGTACCTAGAGTGAATCTGAGGACTCAGCACTTACGGTAACATCTATAGCTCATAAGAATGTTGAGAAAGTAAGCTAAGGATTATGCAATGCACTTAATTTGGCTGTTCTTGGAGATACTCAATGTTAAACTCGGCAAGTGTTAAGATTGTGATCTGGTCCTTTCTTGTTACTAATAGTTTTTTACTTTTGTTAGAGGAAAATAGAAAAGCTAGAAGGAGGTATTTTGAGTTGAAAGATGTTTGTCAGCATAAGTCTATGGAAATTTCTGAGAAGAAATGGTAAAAATGTTTTTCGCACTTCTCACCCTCCTCCTCCACCTCCGGCCCTGCAGAAGACTCAGAGTTTAAATCTTATCACTGTGGTTCAGCTTATGCTCAGAGCTGCTCCGTTTTGGGAGATGCTTCTGGGAGCAATTGTGAATGAGATGTAAAACTTGGCATATTTTCTTCCTTTTCATAGAATAATTTACTAAGTCTATTGGCTTTTCTCTGAGTTTTCTCTGCTTTATGTGTGGATTAAGGCTGTGTTGTTTGACCTGCCCTGTATCTTTGCCGTCTCAGCTGTGACTGGGGAAAGTGGCCCTAAGGCACAAGTACCACAGACGATCAGAGAAGCCTTGTGTTTGAGCTTTCAAATCCTCTCGTAATTGGACCTTGTCCCTGATACTGAATGACACGGAAAACACCAGAATATGTGAAAGTAATCTTTCCCATTTTGAAATATTGTCATCTGCTCTTTGCTGGAATATCATGTTTAATTCATCAAATGGCTTCATTAATCCAACAGAACCATTCAGAAAGATATTTGATCAAATACATTGAGTCATAATGGCATCCTAACTACTTCTGAAATAATCTGAAAATCTATTCCTGTCACAGAAGCGGTAACGAGATTGTAAATTTGAAATGAAATAGAAAGGCAGATAATTGGATCAATGATTTGTTAATGATGATATTGAACAGCTCCTTCACTGTTGCTCCATGATAAAATATTAAAAAAATAGTGTGGGCATCATGTCCAAAACTGACGAGGTGCCAACACAGATCTTGTGTGCAGGGATAATGATACTGCTCGTAGGGCTCTCAGCAGCCATGCCAGGGAGCAAAGCTTTTGGCACAGCTCGCTGTGGTGGAAGCCATTTGTGTTTCTCCCTGCACAGCTTTGGCTTCCATTAGATGAGAGGGAGCAATTGTTCCCGACTGTTGCCTTTCGATATGCTGTGCAGGAATTAGGAGTCACAAACCCAAAGCACATATTAGTTCAGCCTTTGGTCCCTCCCCTGGGCCAAGCCAGCTATAGATTTCAGAGCAGCTGTAGCCCAGTGTTGAGGAGAATTGACCCATGGCTGCTTTCTACACCGCTTTTGATATTAAAAATGAAAATGTTTGCATCAAACTGACACACAGCAAATTCTGTTTTTCCACCAGCACTTTGCCCCATCAGTGGAAGAGGCTGAGCAACGCCTGCCTGTCATTGTGCTGGGCTGGTGCAAGGAACTGCTCGGACCACCGTCCTGGGGGGCTGTGACCCTCTCCAGGCTGCTCAGATGTTACTGTTTTGGAGCCTGACAGTAAATGCATTTCTGAATATCAGCCCGGTGTCTAACGTACAAATGTCTGGGAAAATAATCTTGATTTTAAGATTATTTTTTTTGGGGGGGGGTACTGTGACTCAGGTATGCAAACCTGGCTGTTGATTGTAGATGTGGGTGAGTGGCAAATAGCCAACCTGGTATTTAACCCCATTTCTGTTCTACCATGTGTGTGGTATTTAGTACCCTAAATATGGCTTTTAGTGGTGGTATTTATCTATAAGCACAGTAGGCTGTTGCCTAAAGCAGCAAACTTCCTGCAGGTGGGCAGACAGGACCCCATTGCTTCTCTTCTCCTGGCAACCCATCGCTCTCCCTGCTGAGGGGTGCAGGGGAGCAGCTAATGGCAGGTGTCCCCACCCTGCTGTGCCCCAAGGGCGGGAGCAATTCCCTGGCACTATAGCCCTGGTGAATCATATGGAGAAGGAGAAAACCTCTCCAGAGTTTTGCTCATGCTTCTCCAAATTCTTGAGCTGGCTCTAGTAAATTAGATCTGTGGAAGTCATTGCTCTGTCTCAGAGAAGAGATGACAATCACCTGTTACAGAGGATTGCTTTCAATTTCAGATGGCCTGAAGCTCCTCATGCCTCTGGGCACGTGCTAACTAATGCCACTGTTTTGAAGCCCTGTTTGCAATATATATTTTGTAAACTACCTCTGCCTAAATTTCCCAAAACAAATTTAGTTTGCCATTTAAATGAGTCTCAGACACAGTTCTAGGCTTTGCTTTCAGCAAGCAGTTGTCTGAACAAAGCATAGTGATCATAAATATTTGCTGAAAGCAAACATTTGGGACAAAATTCTGCTTTTAAGTGGCTGAAATGACTCTGAATATGTTTGTTGTTTGCTCACTTTGATTATATATCAGTCTTCATCTTACAAGGAGAATAGAGCTGAAATTGTATGCAGTGCTGACAAGTAAGGGAAACAAAGGCTTTTTTAGTGAAACTGGATATTACACCATCTTTAGGTCAGATCTCCTTTACTGCTTATTTTTTCACTGGAACAGTAATTTCAGAAAATACACCTTGCTTACCTTGTGTGCAAACCTCTTCGTTTGTTTTTGTTTGTGTTTTTTTTTTTTTCTAGTATCATTGTCATAATGATTTGCTGATGAAATAATACCAGAATCCACTGACTTCTGATCTTAGTTTTTCAGTGGAATCTAACATATATTGGTATGTTATCACGTATCTGTATCATTGATGTCTGAATCCAGTAATTACTAATCACTGCTGGTTGGCTGATAGTTACATCGGAGTTTCCATAGCTACTCAAGTGCTGTGTCATCAGCAAGGGGACTTTTGCTGAACTCACAGCTGCTGTCCTGCTACATGCGGGTGATCCCATCTCTATTTCAAGCTTAGTCTGACCTGGTTCTATAATAAGACAGAATTGCCTTGATAAGGCCAAAAATCTGCATAGAATACAGGAAATGTTTTTCTTACCTAAAATGTCTTTTTACTCTAATTAAACTCCAATTAAATAATTATTAACTCTGCTTTTCCTGTTTCCAAGGAAATAAAAAATTATGCTTTTCCATGCTAGAACTGAGGGAAGTCCATGAATAGGGCAAAACATTTAGTTCTCAAATAGCTTTACAGTTCCCTTGAACTTGTCAACAGTTTTTATTTATTTTATTGTGTTTTAGTCTGTTTTACAATGGAAACAGAAATTGATGGGTTGGATTGTTTGTCTGCAGTTACCTCTAATAACTTTATGGATAATTTTTGTTTCTAGTCAAATCAGAGCGCAAAGAAGGGGTACTACTGGTGGCGAACTTCAACAGCAATTACCGCTTGTGTGTTTTTAACCTGGATTTATTTTATCCAGAAAACTTAATTTTCAGTATAATCTAGATTGTCATCATAACAATACATTTGTCTTCTAAGCCACTTATTCAGGATTTTAGTGTCTGTATGGATACAATCGCTTTTTAGAATCATAGAATCATTTAAGTTGGAAAAGACCTGTAAGATCATAGAGTCCAACAGTAAGCCTAACGCTGCCAAGTCCCACTCAACCATGTCCCTAAGTGCCCCATCTGCACATCTTTTAAATACCTCCAGGGATGATGACTCCACCACTTCACTGGGCAGCCTGTTCCTTTACTTCTACAAGTATAGCTCAGTAAATGCTGTTTGGAAAAATCTCTGTTACCAGCATGGCAGATGTGCTTTCCAGGCTACACTCACTTTTAAGGTAGACACACATTCAAACCAGCATTACACAAATACAAACACTCATCACTGTGAAGGAAGCGCTGCTGTATGTTTCTCCATGCCATGCTCTGGGAAGCCAGTGACCTGTTGGAGCGGGACACATGGTGTTTTTGCAGTGCCAGGCTGTTTGGTTATTTTGCTTTTGTTTGGAGATGTGTTTGCTGTTGAAGGCACCTCTTCATGTGGACTGCAGCTGTTGAGGCCTCTGATTCAATCAATAAAGCGTAACTACAGAAATTGTACACCCAAGCCTTCTGTTGCTATTAGCAATCCCAGATCATAGATGGGCTTTTGAATCCAGCTTGATAGGATGTATCCTTCCTTTATAGGCTGCAGTGTACTTCTGTCAACCAATTTGCCCTTTGCTTGCCAGAGGCTACATTAACACAACCTTTTCAAAGTGGGTACGTATACGCTTTCCTGGTGGGCGCTGTGCTGGAGGCTCTCTCTGAAAGTCCTTGCAGGCAGGGTAGCAGAGCATGCTTCCCTCTTACGTGAGACCACTGGATTAGGTATGATAAAGTGATGTGCTGCCTCCTATATTGCACATTAGGATGGCTTCCTCACCACCTCGTGTTTGCTGTGCAGTCTTTCTCTGTTCGTATCGGTGAATATTGTCTTTGTGCTACTTGCCTGTACAGAGGAGTCTATTTGCCACTCAAGCATAGAGAGCAAGGAAAGCCCTCAGAGGTGTTTGCAGGAATCAACTGGTTCATGCGGAACATCAGTCATTTTAATGTCTCAATCCTGCCATATAATTGTTCTTAAATCGTATTCTGTTGCAGATTTATAGTTGAATCTAGTTACAGAGGGTTCACGTGGGAAGCAGAGGTGAGGGAAGAAGTTGGCTTCCACCTTTCCTCACTAGTTTTACGTGCGTGTTTCTTTTGTGATCCTTTCCTTTCCCTCACCAGTCCGCCCTATTTCCCACACTGAGAGGCAGTCAGAGTGGTGGATCCCACCTGGTGCCCATTTACTGAATGGTTTCTTAGGTTTTTTTCTCTGCACTTACATCTGGCATGGAAACATGGACAGATTGACTAAAAAAAAAAGGCAGCTGTGTCAATCAGTGTCTAGGATGCTTCTGTAACAAGCTGCAGTTTTATGGGAGGGGAAATATCTTAAATCCAGGAGGACACTGTATGGATGCTGTACAAGCCTTTGACATACCAGCTAGAGTAGTTATAGGTGAAAAACGAACATTAATTACAAATGTCAGACAGAAGTTTCACAGTGAGGAATCATATGAAATTAAGGCTTGATTTTAGTAAGCTGCTTTTATTCCCCATATGCAAAAGAATAAGATTTGCTTTAACTCATGAATTTATAAATTGGTCTACCAATTTCTTTTTAAAACATTGTCTGGTTTCTAGAAGAGTATAGAATATTAACAAGGAAAAATTACTGTGCCGTGAACCATTTAGAGTTTCATCAAGAATTCTGTGAAAGCAATCAGCTGATGATAAAGTTTGGACACTAAATTACAGAGGGTGTGATTTAGAAGAGCAGCTGTATTAATGTCAAGAGAAATTGCCTAAATGCCAAACCTTTCCAGTGTGCAGCAGTCACGGGTATGAACACGCACGGATGAGTTTCCCAAAGTGCTGGATGAGGTCTGAGAATGACCTAAGTGCCTCAGTTTTCTCTCTCTAAAGCCATTACAGCACATTCTCAGTGCCAGAGCCAAGAAAGCAGCTGATGTGGATGGGGGTTCAGTGTGGTCAGCGTGTAATGTGTGTGATGTCATACTTTCTAGTGCTTTTGAAGAGGAAGAGTTCATAGTGGTTAAAGCTGGCCACTAGAAGATGGAATCCTTTGGTCAAAAGAAGGGGAAACTGCAAAAAAAAATTATTTTTTGATCAGCTTCAGTCAACACAGTTGCAGTGTTGACAATTTAGATGCATTTTCCCCTCTGTTTCAGCAAAGACACTGTTTAATGGAGGATTTGACCCCAAAGTCCCATCTGTGATGCAGCTCCTGGGCTTCAGAGGCTGTGTGATGCACGTGTCTTTTTAAATGCAGAACCCCAGATACAGATACGAGTCTTGTGAAGCTGTCTTTCATGGACAGCATTTGGAAAAAAGACACTTGAAACTGGGGTGTTTTCTTGTGAAGGGAAGCACTGAAAGCAGCGGAGTTGAATGTTTCTGCTAAAGTAACAGGGGCACAGGACTGAGTGTTGTATCGGCTCCAGAGAAGGAGCTGTGTGTCAGCCAGCGTGTTTGGACAAGTGAATGACAAGAACATAAAGTGAATTTAAGAAAAAGTCCTCTGGCATGTATGACAGCAGTAGTTTCAGGAATGCTTGTAGTTGATAACACAGGGTGCTGATAGTGTGGTGAATTGGACCCGAGACAACAACAGGTATCTCGACAGCTGACTAGATGAACAAAAGGAGAAAAGAGAATAGTTGGGGTCTTTGCAGCATGTGGGAATCATTGATGTGATTCCCAGCATGGGGCATGAGAAGATAAAGTATTTCCTGTTGTCTTGGTATTACACTGCTCATGTGAGGCTCAGATAGCATTTGTCAATTGCTTTCAACACGGAAAAAACTAAACCAGCTCGTAGTATTAACAGCACCTTGCACTAACCCTTAGCATGAAAAGTAGCAGTAATTAACTGCTAATAAATTAATAAATAATGAGAGCAATAGTAATAGCCCACAGGTCAATGTACATTGAAAATCTGAAGGTTTTCTTCATCTGCAGTGACTCACCTCAGGGTCTGACTGCTCCGATATGTTTAATTTGGGCTGGGACTGGGCAATTAGTGGTGACATCAGTTTTGGCTTGCAGCTGGCAATTAGCTAATTTTTCTGTTAATGATAAAGGAGCCTGTATCCCATGCTTCTGCTGTGGAGTTTTGTTGGTGGGGTAAGGAAGAAAACATAAACTTCTGACTGATGTTGGTTCATTACACTCAGCCTGATTCTGGCCTCACTTGCCCCTACTCCTGTTATGTTGCACATGAGCTTTGCAGGGTTCTTCCTTTACACTGTTGTAACCAGAACGAGGGCTAGACCAGCAAGAACAGCTGTTTAGAAACCTGCAATTTTTTTTTTTTCCCAGCATCACAGAAATTTAACCTTCACCTGGCAAAGCATTAAAGTATAGATTTAAACTAAACTTGTACTAATGGCCTTCTGGATCAGGGTCTTTGGGCAGGGTCCGTGGCTTGAGGCAGCTCTTCTGGAGCAGGTGAGCAGACTGTGCAGAATATAATTGATAAATAGGTTGAGAATGTTGGAATTGGAGATGGAATTCAACAAATATGTTACTGAATTTTATGCTGAACAGTATAATTTTTGTATCTAGCAAGGTTATACACCAATGCCACTATTGATCCATGAGTGATGTGGGCTTGTTGGTGAATCAGAGGACATCAGAATGAAAGAAAATAAATATTTTGAGGTTCTCTACCAGCAAATACTAAGGAAACCTGAAAGTGCCTTAGATGAGTTAGTACATTAATCTCTCTATCACTTAGATAAGGAGCAGGCGAACACTGTCTCCATTTTACAGGTTGGGAATTTGAGAAACAATGAAAATTACACTTCTGCTCCTTTTGAAACAACCCAATAAAGAGTAGTTACGTCTTCTGCCACAGTCGTTTGTTAACTATGTAATGGTCTATGGAAAGATGAAGAATATAATTACCAAGCCAGCACTCCAACTACATATATTTAAGGGTAAAAAGCATAAGAACCACATGCCTAAGTAAACCTTGGGAGAACTAGAAAAGCAATAACACAACTATCAAATTTTGCTTCTTGTATTAGCACTAAGCCTAGGATGTATTTATTTTCCAATGCGTCCTGACTTACTATGCTACAGTCAGACCTGTCTTCCCAAGTAATGTGAATGGAAACTTCAGAGCTGATACAGACACAAACAACTTTGGGGATTATACAGACATAAGCGTTTTTGGTTCTTGTTGATTTTTCGTTTCCCTCTTGCCAAGTCACTGAAGTGTATGGGTATTGTGAGGGGACTTGGAGGCAGAAGGGAAAGTGATGGGAGAAGGATGACCATTAGGAAAGTTTTGAATGCACTAGAAACTTTGTGTCTGCATCTGAAACATGATGAGCTGGGAGGTCTGTAACTGGTCTCCACAGCAGCTGCTGCAGTGGGGGAATTCAGGCTGGTTTCATTGAAGTCGGGCAGATCACACACTCCTTTTTCTGATGGTGTAACATATTTCAAATGAAGGCTTCCTTCTGACCTCCCTGACTTCCGTGAATGAGCTGGTATTTATTGGCGAGTTAAAAAATCTGCTGCCCTATGCATTGGGCCTGCAGCAGGAGCAGCTGCTGCTGTGTTTTTCAATAGCTGGAGGATTCTCTTCAGCAGCGAGCGCCTTCTCAGGTTTGCTCCGCGCTTGTTCGTAGCCACCAAAAGCAAAAAAAAAAAAAACGGCAGTAAAAGTTCCTAAAGGAAAAGGAATCGGTCCTATTTCTAATAGTAATATAAAGGGGGAGGGGAAAAGCAAACGTAAACGGTTTCTTGGCTCCTGTGTGCTTCAGCGTGGCCGCTGTTCCACTCAGCCCCGGCGGCGCCATCTTGTGGGGCACGCGGCCATTGCCCCTGGGCGCGCCTCCACCTGCCCCTTCGCCTTTACAGGCGGCCCGGGCCCCGCAGGGCGCGCACCCCGGAAAATGGTGGTGGTGAAGGTGTTAAAGCCCGGGTTAAAATGACGTTTGGTCTGTGACAAGAACCTCGTCCTGCCGAGGATCCTCAGAGCGCCCGTCCCCGCGGTGCTGGGCGGCCCTCAGTCCCCTTAAAGGGGCTTCAGTTTTGTTGAAGTCTGCTAACAAAGTGTGGCATTTGACTCCAGAACAGTATTTTTAAGCGATCCTTGAGTGCAGCCTTTAGTCAGCCCCAGGGATCTTCCAAGTCCTTTGTGGAACCCCCGAAGTAAGAACAGGATTCCTGTCAGGGAACGGAATAGCGCTGTGCAGCCGTTTGGGAACTGCCTCGGCTGTATGCACAGCCAGAATAAAAAAAACCACAGCTTTTTCTGCCTTCCTCCTTGTGTTGTTATTGTTTGTTTTTTTATTTTTTTTTAATTGCAATTCAGCAAGAATGAATTATATGAACAAAACCCTTTTCTCATCTCTTCCAACACTATGAAACTAAGTTTTGCTCTGATCCGTATGGAGTGTTTCTTTAGATGGACACAGTTAACTGGAATGTAAACTGCTGATTACACATTCACAGGCAGGATTGTGAGTTTCTTAGGAAAAAAAAATCAATGCTTACACGCTTTTTTGTCCTTTACAAGTAAATTCAATCACTTGGCTTATCTGAGGAGTTCTTTTGTGCTGTGCTTGTAGCTTAGGTCATTGGAATTTAGGCATGACTGTCTTGTGTCTTCTCTGCAATGATTTGCTTGGGCGCTAGTCAATGCTTTTGCTCTGTTTAAACTGAAATTTTTGTCTAGGTAAAGTTTTAGAGATAGATATTCAGAACTATTAAAGACTTTTTCACTAGTTAAAAGAAAACCATAAACCAAACAAAACCACCCCCAAAACTGTGTTAATTTTCTGTCTGTAATGTACACATTAACATCCTAATAGAGTTGAGGCATACATAGTTTTATTATGTGTAAACTGACTGGATTTACTTGGCATGTTAAATGCGTAGCTGTCCTGTCTTTATAGGATTAATGTTATAAAGAGATTCTTTCTCCCTCTTCCCTATGTTCAGTTGTTTTTGGTGGATCCTTTGACTTGCAGTAGTTTTGTAATCTCATCCACAAAAAATACACAGTATTACATATAAAAAAGATTTCTATTTTTCTAAAGGCAGTTACCTCCAACTGTTTTCCATGAAAGCCTGTTTTTTATTTTTTTAAAAACCTGTGAGTATCCTGCATTCCTTGGGTGATATGAATAATTAGTGTTGTACTGTAGCCAGTTTTAGATTGCTTTTGTACCTGCAAATATTTCCTCAGGTGCTCAAGTGCAAGCAAAGGGCCTACAATTACATTCCGTAGTAATTAGTTTTCTATTAATTCGGTGTTGTCCAAATCTCCACTCTGATTTTGCTAGCACCTGTATATATTTTCTGGTTTCAGATACTTAATCTAGTTGATCTGTCATTGGAAGTATTGCTTTTTTGCCGAGGTATTATACATGGATGGTTAAAAAGTATGTCATCACCACACTCTTGTTTGTTTAGTTGCTAGCTCCTAATGTCTGGTCTCTGCTTTAGATGCCTGCCTGTACCTAATGCAGTAAATTAGAGGTCCACTCTTTGAGGACAAATGTCCTGTGCCCAGGCAGGTTACCCTGCGAGCAGTGTCGGGGGGATCTTTGCACTGCACTGCTGAGAGCTGCCCCAGCTGATTCCTGTGAGCGGAAAGCACCATCAGATTATTCCATTTGGTCAAAGAATATTCAAACAGATAAATCTTTCTCTACTCCTAGCCCTGCTCAGCGCATCTTCCAGTAAATCTGCATCATGTTTCCACCTGTGAGTTTAAAACCTGGTGTGCGGGACAGGTAATGTGTAAGGAAACAGTTTTCAGAAGAATAATATCCAATTCTACATTTTCAAGTGGACACTTAACAACACCAAAGTAACTTTAGTTATGAAATAAAATGCATGTTACATTTTTATGCAGTAAATCCTGAGACTAACAAGATAAAGTTCAGATCCTGCAGTAGCCCCAGGGCGTAAAGGATATCTTGCAAATATCTGCTGCAGGATGTCTTTGTAAGGTCCACTTGTTCAACCTGACCCTTCAGAAACAGAGGTATTTTTCCAGTGAATGGAAAAAAATCAGCCTTTGTCTTGCCTTCATTTGGAACTGTACAAATGCATTTGCAGGGGGTTGTGCCAGATGTTTGAAGTCCTTTTTGCTTCTTCTCGAAGATGATCAGAAATAGTATTAAGACCACTGAACACATTTTCACAGCATAGATCATGTAGTTTCTATAAAATCATTGCTCATGCTTTATTCTGTTTGTTTATATGTTGGATATTTTTTTTTAATGAAACTGATACAATATAGGCTATCTCTTTCCAGTTATTTAATGTGTGTCATTGAAAGAAATTATTGTAGAAAGAAACTACAATTTGTGTTTTTAAAAAATGCTATCTTGCAAGTCCCAGCAGTCCCTAACATAAATTCTCCTTAGTCATGCTGATTGCATTTTAGTCTTGGCTGTTTGGAAGAAACCATTGCAATCAGAAATACTAAATGCTAGGCTTATAACACAAGTGAATAAGTGCTTCCAGAATATTTGTTCTACATAAAACTGTTAAGATGTATTTTGTTATTGTTGTATAATATACCCATATTTAAGCTTCCTGAACGGAGTGTTTAAAATATAATTTTTCTTTCCAGTAGGAGAAAGACACTGAGAAAATTGGCTTTGTAAGGTTAGATAATATGTTCTAGTTATAGAACCTGAGCCAAGTAGGCTTTATCATAATACAGTGATGAAGAAGAAACTAAAAGAAAACAATTTTGCTTGAGTGATTTAAGCTTATATAAGAAAAGAAAGCAGGAAAGATTAGTTTAATAAGTGTTGGCTTGGAGCAACATACAGCAAGCTAAAATTTCTGGGTTACAGGAACATGGAGAGATTTAAGGACCCTGAAA
The DNA here is from genome assembly GCF_000699245.1 of Pterocles gutturalis. Taxonomy (NCBI): domain Eukaryota; kingdom Metazoa; phylum Chordata; class Aves; order Pterocliformes; family Pteroclidae; genus Pterocles; species Pterocles gutturalis. Next base: position 21,336 of record NW_010128733.1, on the reverse strand, counting down.
AACTGAAGATACAGCCTGTGTTTGTAATGCAGTATTTATAATTAATGTGAAAATGGTTAGCATCCCCTTCACCCGCCCTCGTTACACCAGTAAGATAAAAATAAATTGTGCATTGCTTAAACTCTTCATTGGCAGGATAAACATTTCTTGGAGCTGTTTAAAGCTCCAATCTAAAAGTATATCATCATGGGACTTGAACATCAATTGGCAAAAACTGTTCATATGATTAAATTATAAGTCTGAAAATCCCTCATAAATAGAATACCTTGTGGAGGAAGCCAGTAAGAATGAAAATAACTTATGTTTTATATTAAAGATAGTGTATAAGAAGCCATAGATCTCTCTGGTTAGTGTGCACAGAAGCTAAATCACACTGATAAGTTCTGTATTGAATATAAGCTGCACCTGTGAGGCCTTTCTTTGAAGGCAAGCTCGTTGTTTTCGTTGCCACAGTGAATCATCTTAGGAAACTGCTCCTGCCCATTCGACTGACTTCCAAATAATCTGTTGGTTGCCCATGCTCCCAGTGATTTCAGTTACCAGGACAGAATACAGAATCCCAACATTCAGGCCCTGCTTAAGGTCATGTGTGAAATCTGGCATCTGAGTCTACCTTTCTTCAACTGGAATGATGCTTTAGGGGCAAGACAATTCTTCCTGGGTTCTTAGCTGAGTGTTTCTCATTGTATCCTAGATCAGAAGCCCAGTATGTGCAGATTAGACATTTTAACGTGCACTGCATGGTATTATGCAGAGTCCTTGCTTCAGAGCACCTTACTTCTACCAAGAGGTGAGAATTTTGATGTAGTTGCATGTTATTAATACTCCAGATAGAGCTTATTACTAACCAGCTGCAAAATGGCGAAGGGTGTTAGTATGCAGTGACCCTGTGAATTAAACAGTGCAAGTATTTGTCCTGCAGATCTATGGTACCTGAAGATTCAAGGGCAGTGCTTCTATCATCTCAGAAACTGAAGTTCTTTTCCCTTTTCTGTCTACTGCTTTCACATTGATGTCACTTTAGACCAGTATATCCTCAAAAACTGAGCCAAAAGCCACCAACATCTGGAGTCCTCCTTGGACCTGAGGCATCTTGAAACCTGTGTATTTTTGCAGGTATAACTCAGCAAATAAAGCAGTTCCTCAGAAGTTCTTTGCTCATTAATAAATTCAGAGAAATAAGAGAGTTGTGCTAGGTCTAGTTTACTGGTTTTTTTTTCTTTTTTTTTTTTTTCTTTTCTTTTTTCCTCTCCGTTGAAGGATGCAGAAAAACCAGTTGTATTTGTCTTTATAAGAATGTTGTAGTCATTAGGCCTGGTTAGTGCATCCTCTTTCTGTGGTTCCAGGGAGAAGCTAGGAAAACCTAGGAGTTTGAAATCCTGAGTTCATGCCAGGCATTTTTAACTCTGCTCAGTCCAGGGAGGAAGAGTAGAGATGTTCTGCCAAAAACAACTGCAATTTACTCTCTGGCTTATTTGCCTTTTAGAAGCTTGGACTGTTGGTTTACATGTTTGCTTTTCTTTTCTGTTAAACCTCTTTATCTCCAATTTAAACCTCCAATTTAATTGCAAGTTTGGATGGACATTCACAGAAACGTTGTTGTTAGGTTACTTCTGGAGTCAAACATAATTTGGCTAGAATGAGCGATGTAACCTCAGCCTCACCTCTCTGACGGAAACAATAGTTGTCATGATGATAATTACTTGTTACACTTCTGTGTCTGCACAAGTCCAGGTAACATGCAATTATATCTTATATTTCTAGGGCATAAAAAAGCTCTCTGCCTAAAGATTTAATGGTTATTTGTAATTCTCCAGGATAAGCTATATATCTGATCTTTTGAAATGCTGCTTCTGCCTAATCAGTGTTTCCTTGAATTAATGTTATTGTAATTAATAAGGACACTATCTAATCCCTTTTTACCATAATATTCTTGCTTTGCATGTGCTTTTCTGATAGTCTTCAAGCCTTCCTGTATCTCTGTCCCGCTTCCCCTGATAGCCAAGCCAAGTCATCAGACAGCTGGAGCCATTCACATTGTAAATTTTTAAGTGATAAAAAAATAGCACTAGTTCAGTGGCAAACTGTCCCACAACTTAAATGCAAAAATGCCTTTCTGCTGGGAAGCTGTGTGACAGCTGGAACGAGAGGGCACAGGAGCCACACCCCAGGTGGGTGCTGCGCAGGGCGAGTCTGAAAGCAGCGGTGGTGTTCTGCGCCTTCCCTGGGCTCACTCTTGGGCTCCTCTGTAAAGAAGCACAAAAAGTGATCTGCTGCTATGACCCAATGTTAGAACAGAGGCTATACAACAGCTTCTGGTCTTGAGAAAGATTTCTTTACCTAATTTGGGATGCATGCTGGGGTCAGGAGTTGGGCTGTTGTTGCTTGTTTTTGAAGCATCTGCAGAGAAAAGCAAGATGTGCTCTGCTGTGTTATTCTGAACTTGCTGGCATTGCTGTCAGGCTAATGAGCCTGTCACAGGAGGCCACATTCCAAATGGTTGCAATTATTTGGATGAAACAGTACTAGAAGGTGTAAGAAAAAATCATATCCTACTTTTAATGTAATGGGGAAAAAATTACCTGGCAAGATGTAGCAGCATCTGCTGCCTTCAGGTTATTGCACAGTCACAGGCCTCTGGGCTTTGGGTCAGAGAAATGGGCCTCAACCCAATTAGAAGGAAGTTGCTGTTGGGATCTGAAAACCTGCCACTTGCGAGACCATTTACCTGAATACTTCGAAGAATCTTTCTAGAGCATTTTTAAAATGCCAGCTCATTGAGCATGCAGCACATTTGTGAAAGAATACCCATTCTGGTGTGGATACACCCTGGATGGCAGCAGTGATGCTTCCAGCCCTTGATAGGTTTGGCTAATGTTTTGGATGTATTGTACAGTGAAAAACTACTGATTTATCAGTGATCAGTGGTCTGCGAACTTAGCTAAAATACATTTGAATGTGTGTTGATTATTAGGATTGCTGGATAGAGGGTAGGAAGCTGCAAGTAGATGTGTTTTTGTAAGGAAATTTGAGACAACAGTGCTATCTCAACTTGTACTGAATAATAAAGAAATATGGCTATCTGTGGTTCCCAAGATCACCTAGTGACTTTTGAAGAAATGAGTATAAAGATACCTTAGTTAGCATGGTGGTAATTTTAAGGATCATTTACAATATTTTGTTATTGTTTTTAGAGCATTGCAAAGAATTAGCCAAAAAGTGATGTCTCTGGTTGAGAGATGAAAAACAATGTAATGAAATCTAAAAGACTGAGTGATCAGAAGAGTGAAGCAAAGTTTGAAAGCCTCTGAGATTTCCTTGCCAAAAAACTTCAATCTAAGAGCGATATATGTTGGTCTTTCGTCATAGGTAACTGGACTGATATAAGTGCATTCAGAGTCATCATATAGTTTAATATTTAGAAAGGGCATCTCCTTTGGGGCAGCTGGAAAAATTGTCCTATCTACACACACACGCAAATGGTTGTAGCAGACTAAAGAATGGGGATGGGAGCAAACCAGGTAAAGAAAAGCAAGCATAAATGGCAAGGGAGCAAACGCTCAGGACACGGAAAAGGGAATGAAGCCATCACTTGGGATGGAAACCACAGAAAACATCTTAGAGGCAGTCTCAGTAACAGCATTTTCCAGCAGTCCTTCCAGGACCATAGCAATTGTTCAGACAGCTTCAGCAGAGCAGTTGATTTCCAGAGGGGCAAACCTTTGTCAAAACATGGAAGCAAGCCTTTAGTTAGTTTTAAAGGCAAAAAGAAAGTGAAGTGGCAGCTGAGACTTCAGCCCAGCAAGTTCTGAGTCTCATTTGCAATCAGCTTCTCCACTAAATATACATTGGCACTCTTTGTCCAGGAACCAGGAACCTCAGTTTCTGCGGATCTGCTTGGTGCAAATTTATATTTTGAAAGTGAACAGCAATCTGTGAGTGAGGGCCATTATGGACAGTGCTTAATGCTCACCTGGTCGTCATAAGTCTTTCTGCTTCTGAACTTTTAGTTTGCCTGCAAGTTTTATTTTGTAACCTTTTCTCAACATCCTTGAGGGCTAAAAACTGTGAAGGAAGGAACTGAATTTCTCAAGTAATTACATCAGTCAGGGTACCAAAGCTTCAACAACTGCCCCAAACAATGTAGAGCTTCGAATTAAACTCACGCGACTGACACAACATGTTCTGGGTAAAGAATTGCAATGACAGAAATAAATATGGCATAGTAAAGAAACATGGTCTGCTTGGAGTTGTGTTAGCCTCAACATATGCAAATACGTTTCCAAGCACCAAACAATATTTTGGGTCAAAGCACAATCAAAAGGAAAGAAAATAGAGATCTTTAGGCAAACGTGGATTTTTAACTGCATTTAATCAGTTTTAACAGCAGATACTGCCTTCTTTCCTTGCACATTTCTCTTAAAGTTATCCACCTGTTGCACCAAATACTGGCAAGTATCACTGACAGCATAATAAATAAACTGTAGTTTTATATGATAAAGCTGTTCTTGCATTTCAAGCTTTTTTTTTTTTTATTATGTCAACTTGGAAACTAGGTTTCAAAACTCTGCTCTCAAATTTTAACCTTTTTGTAGGCAGTAGTCTTAGAAAAGAGTTGCTTGTAAGGAGAGGATAAGTTTAGGAGCTCCTTTTATTTGTCACAATTTCTTCAGTAAGCAGGAAAATCTCCTGTGAACTAAGTCTTCTGTGGGGCTGTGGTGGGGTTTCAGGAGGCTTGGGGGAGCGTGGTGCTTGTGGGAGTGGGGCTCCTAAATACTCGGCGGGAGGTGAAATGCCTTTGTGAGCACAACATATTCACCTGTCTAGTGTGGTTCCAGCAAGAGGGTCCAGTCCCTTGTCTGACCTTACCTGCAGTGTAGCAGTGATGGGGAGATGGGAGGGTGAGATGCTGTGGTCGGGGGCTGCTGAGCTGTTTGCCAGCTGCTTGCAAAGCAAAGACCTGGGCATGGTGGAGGGGAGGGGAGTGGGGACTTTTGGTGTGCCAGGCACTTTAAGAGTTCTGATCACGGGTTTTTGTCTCCCTGCTTTTGGGAGTAGGGGTTGATGGAATACCCATTTCTGTACACAGCCCAGCATTACAGCGCACAGCTCCACTGTTGTTAGTGCTTCTTGCCATGTTTTGTTAAAACAGCAAGTGGGAAGGGAGCTGTTCTGACAAAAAGAAGCATTTTAACATTGGAGAATACGTTTAATACATTGCCCTTGCATTAAACAGGCAGAGAATTCACTCTATTTTATTGATGCAGAGGGCCATGCTTTTGTTAAATGAATAAGGCATTGTATGCATGGGAAGCAGTTCATGTTTGGGAGGTTTGGCTTTTATGACATGTTAGCTGCTTTATGAATAAAAAGCTTTGTACAGGAAATAGAAGGACTTGAAATAAACGGGCCTGTGCAAGGCTTAGATGTTAATGGTCAGCCAAGGGAAGGCAGGATGAATTTGGGAACGAGAATTGAACACTGTATACTGAGAGCAACATGTACTTATGCACCAACATTGCGGTTAGAGCCTGGCTTTCTGCCTGCGATTCTTTCTTATAGAGTCAGTTGTCAAAGGATAAATTTATTTTGTTGTGAAGGGGTTGAAAATTATGTTCCATAATGTGGTTGAGCTGGGAAATGTCCTCATGGGTAGATTTGCCTGTGAGCGTTATTGATAACTTGCCTGGGAAGTGGTTCTTTCTGAGGCTAGTGTGACCTATGGGATCATATGTGGTCCGTGATCTGTAACTCTTTGACATGATCTCCCAGAAAGCAGTTTCTATGCAACCTCCATGCGGTCGTATCGTATTTTGTTGCCTTTTGTAGTACCCTCCCAAGCTGACTCCCAAGCGGCAAGAGTCTTGGGATTTTTGTCTCTGATTTAAGCCTTGCATTTTCTTATTGATGATCAAAAAATTCTTTAATCCTCATCCATCTTCAGTGTCCAGACAGTACCTCTTACGGTAGCAAACAAAGTTCACCTGGGTGTAAATTTTTTGACCACAATGTCTTTGGGAGCAGAGAACTTCAGGTACAATAATTGTGGAAGTTAAAGAAAACTACAAGGTGGTTTCTTTAGTTTATTCAGGCTTCTTGTCAGCAGTTGGGAAATAAATTTTCTTGCAAGTTTGTAGAAATTTCTGAAGCTGTTGTTTAGGTTTTGAGCGATGTTGAAGATGATGCCTGCAGGGTCTGCTTAGGCTCAGGAAATACCAACATGCATTAGAGTCTTATAAAGTACATCTGGAAGAGTCTTGGCTCTTCTCCCGTAGGGTTAAAATCACCCCTTTTGATGTTAAAGACCAATACTGTGCGAACACCTTAGCTGGGAAGGGATGCAGCAGAGTCTTGAGGTAGGATGTTCCATTATCACCTTCCTATGTGCCCGTTTCAGTCACAGCTGCTTCTGCAGGCTTGGGGGGAGGGGGGTTGGTTTTACATTTGGTTGCTCTGGGGTCAATCCTGTGCCCAGCTAACCTTAGCTGCAGTGTGTCTGTTACTTCGAGGGTGCAGAATTGGGTATTAGCGGTGCACGTGCATCTTGTTGCTGTAAAGCTGAATTGCTTGAGAGACCTTTTGCTGTGAATAAGCAGTTTATGTTCTTACCTAGTTATGAGTTTCTTTGGTGTGAGATCTACCAGCAAAACATTCCCCTGACCAGACTGTTTATCCTTACATGGGCTTTCTATATAGATGTTGCCTGCAGCAATGCCAGTGCCAGAAACCTACCAAGGAGTTACTCTGTGGACCTACCACAAAGATTAAAGGATTTCAGCAAAAGGTTAGTTAGGAGATAATAAATGTGTACAAGATCTTAATTCCACAGAAATCCACATGGAATTTTTGGGGTTTGTATGTGAACCTAGTACCTGTGTGGAGGCATATCAGGACTTGGTACTTGGTTAATACTTTAACCAGACAAGCTAGTGTGGTGTTATAGCAGTAACTTCACTTCAGCATTCTTTACTTGCACTTTATCTCTGACTCTAGCTAGTGTGGTGTTATAGCAGTAACTTCATTTCAGCATTCTTTACTTGCACTTTATCTGTGACTCCGTTACTAAGGATCACCCTCTTTTGCCTTGCATTCTTTGCTCCCTTTTGTCTCTTTGGGTTTCTTTTTTTTTTCTATTTTAAGCCATTTTAAAACTATTTCTATTTCCACTACTTCTGCAGAACATCCTGAGCTTGAAACAATCAGCTTTTCTTTGGAATGAGACTTCTGGCCTCATAAGAATGAAACTGGGAAAAATAAATTTATCCTTCCCAAACAGAAACCAAGGAGAATTACAGTTTGCTTTCAAAGTTTTGTCTCTTTGGGTTTCGGAAAAAAAAAACAAAACAAAACAAAAAAAACCAAAAAACCAACCTTCTTCCCTTTTAGAGATTCTGTTTATTATTAGGATAATAATAGCTTATTTTTGAATTTGTATACAGTTGAGTTTTATTTGTCACACATTCAGGTCCATTTTTGCAAACAGATATTTGGTATTCCTTACTTAAACAAAGAGACATATTATTAAGGCTTGGGGTGACTGCCTGTCCTCTGGAGAGTAATACAAAATGTGAGAAACGTCTGAAATAAGAACAGGGGAAACAGGAGCCACTAACACCTGACAGAAGATAACTGAGGGGCTAAGAGAGTGGCTATGAAAAACAGACATGCTCTGCATTGCCTGGTTGCATGAGTTTGGAATAAAAACACTGTAGAGCTTTTATATGGATTGATGTTGCCATTTGCTGTAATTTCTAGTACCTCTTTCATCAAATTAATAGCTGGAGCATTTCCTAACATTCTCCTCCAGGAAGAAAAAACAAAACAAAACAAAAACCAACCACCCTTATCTTAGTGTTTGCATGAAGCTGCTTGGAAAAAGAATGCCTCGTGTTCAAAAAGCAAGGAAGGTAACTAGAGGGAGCAGAGGCAACCTGGAGGTAAATGTTATAAGGTCAATTAGTCTGCAAGTGACATGAGTTTGGCAGTCTGATCTCAAGCACGTAAGGCCACCCCATGGTTTTATGCAACTGTCAGGTCTGCCCTACAATGTAGATCTAAGTGAGGGGCAGTGCAAGATGGGAGAGAAGTGGGCAGGCGGTTTTATACGCAGGTGGTCTGCACAGAGCAGCTATGTGTGCAGCAGTGGTTCATGGAGACAGATTGCAACGGGGAAGCTCAGATTCTGGGTGATGCTTAAATCACTGTTTATAAATAACAAAGTTCAGAGGCTGCAGTTCTGCAGCCGTGAAGAGTGAGTTACAGTAACCCAGATGTGATTATATAAAAACACAAATAGTGGATTGTTACTGAGGCTTGGATCTTACTTCTTTTAGACCATCACATGCTATGCTGGATTTTGTGAAAAAAAAGCACTCGAGGGACTTCCGACACAAGAGAATGTGTCTCATGAGCGCTGACCAAGTCAGGGTCAAGAGTAAAATTTATCAGTGTACGGAGGGGGGAACAAGAGGATATAGTGGCTGATAAAGCAGCTGGCTGCCATTATAAATGAGACTTCATAAAAAGCTATAAAACCAATTACCCATTCCCCAAACACAGAGCACAAGCATAGGATAGACTGTTACTCCAGATTGTGCTCTTGCTACAGCAACATAAAAGTGAGTAACAACCTAGAGAGGCAGACTGCTGTTAACTAGGGTTGGAAGTCCACCATAGCCAGTGCTGCATTTACAGATGCATCGGTGGAAAGCTGTGCTTAGCCCCATGGGGCAGAGCCAGTATTCTTGAGTCCTAGGGCTGGGGCCAGGTCCTGCTCCGTGAAATGGCTCCATTGCTGCCTTTCTTTCCCTGGTGTAGATATACTGCAAGTCTTTCCTTATGGAAACACATACCTGGAGTGAGTTGGAGGAGTCTGAGAGGTACCCCAGGCTTTCTTAAAGCTGCTATCTAATGTATTCTAACTCAAAGCTCTTTAGAATAGCTGTAGAATAATGTGCTTCAGCCAAGGCTATCTCATCTGTTTTCTAAGTCTTCTGCCTCCCCCACTGCTTGCCCTCCCCTCTACCAGGCACAGAGTCATGTCCATGGCCGAAAGCTGCAAAGAGAAGAGGAAGATGGCATGTAGTACAGGGAAGTGCCTGTTCTGATGCAGTGACTCCCTGGGAGTTTTACATCTCCCTTTTCTGCTCAGAGCCCTGACTGCTCACAGTCCAGCAGCTGGGAGCACTGGGTTTGCAGATCTGTGACTCCAGCATATGCCCAGCTCATATACTCGTGAAGAAGCATCAAAACTGCAAGTGATACTGGCTGACCTAGATCCGTTGCAATGTCTTTATGCTCAGCAGGGAACACTTTCAGTCATAATGTATTTGTTCCAGGACACTCTTTTCACCTGTCCTGTGGCTCTTTGATACAGCTGGGACATCATGTAAGATTTCAGAAGAAAAAAGGATCAATCCCTAGTGCCAGGGCTCTGCTGAAGTCTAGGATTGTAATTGTGAACAGATTGTGATACTTAGAAATAAAATTTTACTTAGCAACAGAAATTTACTCCATGCAAATGACTGAAAACTAAAAAGGTATATTCTTTATTAGATGAAATTTATTAGATGGGGTTTGCTGTGTTCAGTAAAGAGAGGAGAACAATAAAGCATGAAACAAGGAGGTGAAAAGCTGAATTCGGTGAAGACATAAGCGTTTGATGAATACTCTACAAACCTGAGCCTGTCTTCCATTAAAGCATGGATGTACTGCTTCATTTCCCAGCAAAGTGACCTGAAATTTGATGAAATGTCAGTCATCCTTGAAAACTGAAAATGGTTTGCACACATTTTAGTTTTAGATGGAGATATCACTGTGTGTCCACACTTGGACTCTTCCTGTATAAATCCAAATGCTTACAATTCAGGATAGGCGTAGAGACCTGCACTAAACAGGGAAAAATAAAAAAGCGGGGCCGCAGAAACTGCTGCAGATCGTGTAGTGTCCCATATAGAGAGAACAAAGCTTTGTTTTGGTTGAGGATTACTATATGTTTGGTGCTTATCATTACTTGTGCCAAGACAATGCAGGATAAGGCTGTGGTTACAGTTAGTGTATAGAAAACCAGGAGCTGCAAAACTAGTTGAATTCCTGAATATTGCAGTTACCCAATTTAAAATTAAGCTCGATTCCAAACTGTGTGGGTGTATTCTCTCATTTGTGGATTCTGACACCATGCAGAATGCTAGTTAAAGCAAAATTAGGTTTCAGGTTGGGGTCAGGAAAACCAGGTGTTACAGAACTTGGTTCCTGTATACTGCAAAGATGAAGGTCGGTAATAGCTGGTGTGGAGGACTCGCCATTAATTTCTGTGTTGTTTTAAGTCCAAGTGTAGTAATTAAAGCTGGGATTAGGACTGGGAATGGTGTGTTTGCTATAGAGAAGATGGGATTTGCCTTTATCAGTTACAGATGATCTGATATTCTTAGGGATATCTGAGAAGCTTGGGCTTAGCTGGTGGGGATTGGAAGCCCATTCAGAGAAGTGTCTTGGTGCTGGGCTGTCTGGACCCCTGGCTTCAGACAATGTGTTCTGTACTGTGTTGACAAGGCAAGGCCAATGGCAGATCCTTAACCATAAATGAAACAAACTTTTCAACTTCAGGTGTGGCAGCTCCATTTTCAGTGGCAGCAAATGCATTGTCTCTCACTAGCATAGCAGTCAGAGGTTTGGTGCTCACTAGGACATGATGTTAGCTTTGTGCACTTTTGTTTCTATTCAGTGAGAAATGAATAACCTCTCCTCTAGAATTATGCACTCGGCAAAATATATGGCTGAACGTAACAGGAGCCACCAAATGTTGCAGAGTTGAGTTTGACTATCTCCTCCTATGGCACTGAATGGGGACTAAGGAAGAGATTTGGTTCCCAGCTCTGTCCCCAAGACAATGTGATTTCAGGCAGGTTGGTTTGCATTATTCTGTTATGAGGTTCCTGTCTGTGTAAGATGGGCTGGTGCAACAGGTGGCTAGAAAGTTCAGTAAGCGAAGGAGAAGGACATTTTTAGAAGCATGAGTCACTGCTGCATATACACACTTTTTTTCTAGAATTGAATTTCTGGGAAGCCTTCTTAAGCATTCTGAAAGGAAAGTATCTGGTGACTTTTGTTATATATCCGCTTTGTTTTCAACTTTACATTCTTACTTGGTCTGGTTTCTTTGTTGTGAATATACCAAACGTTTAAGATGTAGTTTTATGTAGCATTTGTTTTCTTGCTGTGTGGGAATTACTCTCAATAGATATATTTTGGTGAAGGGAATCAACTCTCTTCACCAGGAAATGAGAAGCATATTTTGTCAATGGATATTCTGTGTCTCTTTTTTAAATAAAATTTCCAACACCCTTTTTGTCAAGCAGAAAGAGATTGAGAGCCTTATTGCTCTCAATTACTTTCAGTCTGTAGCTTTTACTGTAGTAGCTACACTAATTTACAGCAGATGAACATGTGACCTATCATAAATTTCAGTTTTAGTACTAATGGTGGACAATATGAAACCTATAAACAGCATTATGCAAAGGAACTATGAATAATAGAAAAGGGCATTTAAAAAGAAAGTTAACCCATTCCTTTCCTTTTAACTTATATTCTGATGTTTCAAAATGAGGAAGTCTCTTTACATCTATTTACAAATATTGTATGTCAGTTGGAGGAAGGTGATTTGGGTTCTAGATATTGGTGTTAAGAATTTCAGCCATATGTATACGGTTTATTCATTCAGCCCTTGTTTTGTAACTGTTGCAGAAGTTTTTAAACTGGATAAAGGAGCAGTGGTTTGTAAAAAAAAAGATTAGCTGGTGAGAAGGGAGCATTTTTAATTTCTACCCTTTGCACATATATTTAAATAGATTTTGTTACCATGCTGTGGGTTTTTTTTAACATTGCATTTTCATGTATAAAGTCTGTTGGGAAATCCACAACATTTTAATGAGTGAGCAGAGAGGGGGAAGGTTCTCATTGTTTGAGAATTACTTCATTAAAAGCTTGCTGCTCTCCAGGTATGTTATTTGGAGTTACCAAAGTCTTACAATCAGATGCTGCTTAGCAAGAACAAAACCATGAGGATTTCTTAAACTACGTAACACATAGGTGTAACTCTTTTTACCCTGTGTTAACATGTATCTCTAGAATAATTTATGTACTTTTCACCTTTGTAAAGCAGACAATTTTGTTGAAAAGCTACTCTGACAAATGCAAGTGTGTGTATTCCAGAAGCATTTTCTCAGTGTTTCTTTATTGTGTCTGACTTTTAGTATTAACTTTTGTTCGTTCAGAATTTCCATTATATTTGTCTGAAAGTTTGTTCAGGAACTTGAAAAATTAATAAGTGTTTGCTTTGATTTTCATCAGTGGTCTTATTGGCAAAGCTTATTTCACAGAAGCAATGCTTATGTAGGAGCAATTATACTTGGAATAGACTCATCAGGAAATAATATGTATATTTTAAATATCAGTAAGGGAAGACATGTAGTTATTGGATGTTTAAATCTGAGATTTTTTGCTAGTTACCAGAAAATCATACCTGTAGATGTAAATTACGTTGTTGTCTCTCTTTTCAACCTAGTTTAAAAATTTGTCCCTCTTCTTCTCTTTTTCATGCTTCAAAGAAACCATTAGAAAAAAAAAAAAAAAAGCCAGTATGTGGTTACTTTGATTTTTCATAATGCAGACAAGGAGCCCATGTGTATTTCCTAACTGGCCTCATAAATATCTCTGTAACACTCCAGAGTCTACAGTGGTATAGATGATTATGAAATGATGATGATGCTTCATCAGTGTCATTTAAATTATGCACTGGAGACATGATACTGCAAAGCCCCCAGCTGAATCATTAGCCCAGTTTCCATATAGCTCTACTATATAGTTCTGCTTTCTGCCTTATTAGGAGACCTGGACTGAGTTCCCTCCTGTGCAATGTGTGACCTTGGATGAGAGGTGGGCCTTGGTTTTTCCAAAGCAAACACTCATTTTTGCCTGTCCAAATTATCACAACAAATTCATTTTGTTCTCCTTAATTAATTTTTTAGAAATGCTGATAACCTGTGGCTCCCAATGATTCAATGGGACTTGTGTGTAATTGGTGCTTCTGTAAGATGAGGTCTGTTAGCTCCAGCTGGACTCTTGAACACAGGAAACACAGGTGCACTACAAAAGTCAATAGCCAGCTGGGAAATGTTGGTTCCTCAGTACTCAGTGCCTTGCTTCCCAGAAACCAAAGTTGGGATAGTAGTTCCTTTGACAGTGCTTTCAGAGCTGTGAGAGAAAAATGCTGTGGTGAGTATTTGTTACCAAAGCATCATGAGTGTCTGTACACCCAAGGTGCTATTGTAACTGGTACGACATTACCAAGATTCAGTTACCCAATCTCAGCTATGTTTCTTCTCCATGTTGTCTTTGGAATCAGATCTTATTGGACTGAAGTGGTTCATGATAAATTTCTTTAGTTTGACAGAACAAAAATTACACCTCTGCTATAGAATTTAATACGTATCAGTGAGAGGAAAATAGGTCCAAACCCAAGAACTTGAGTACTGTATCTCCTGTACACAGTGCTGTAAAACACCATGCTGGGTCTCTCTGAAAGGGTGTGCATCTCATTGGAAGTGCGAACCCTGATAACTGGTATAAGGTCCAACAGTGCTGCATGGTTTGTGTCCTCAATTGTGCTCACAAAGTGCTTAACTGTTTCCCTTCTGGCATCAAGAAACTGCTATGTAGGCATGATTTCTAGAGATCACATTTTAGAAATGGAGGATGAGATTTTTCAAAAACACAGAGAGGTTAGGCTTCCTCCTCCCACTGTGATGTGGGGAGAATTCACTTTGTAATTCCCACCTGTCTCTCATCAAACCCAGGCACTTATTGGGGAATGCAGTTGTTCAGAAATTATGCTTAAAGTATCATGAAGGAGGGCTGAGTTTTAATTGAATTTTTGGTATAATCCACAGCTAGGGAATATAGCATAACTATATATATATATATAACGTTTGACACAAAGATATTTCTGTATATGCACCTGAATGAGTCACAGGCATCGGGAGTATCATCTACTAGTATTCCCATCATAAAACGATATAGTTTTTAAAAAAAAAAAAAAAAGAAAAAAGAAAAAGACAACAGTTAGACTTCTTTCCTTCCAGTCCCTGAGACAATGGTGATTTTCACTGCATTTCAACAGAAAATAAAAGATATTGACTAGATAGGAAAATGGAAAGTTCAGACACTCCTTGCATCCATCCAATACACCTTCCCTGCATCTTGCTGAAGCTCTGTATGTACTTCAGTGTGTATGAGTGTGATAACCCCTGGGGTTGGCTCTCTGGGTTGTCAAGGTCCTCAGAGAATAAGACATGTCAAGATAGACTCAAGTTTACATCCCAGGGAATTAAGAGTTTTGTACCTCAGTGCCACTTTTTACGAACTCTATGCAAGGCTGTTGACAGGTAGTGTCAGATGAGCAAAAGTGTGCAGACTCCTGGGGAGCTGTTTGAGGTGATGTGGAAAGACTTGTAGGGAGTAGCTTTGCAGAGCAGTTTGGAAGCAAATATTTGGTAGGTCCGTAGCAAATAAACTTAATTTTCCCTAGAAAAGTAAATGAACCACCTTGAAATTTGCCCATTTTTGTAATGAAGTCAAAACCTTTGTTCTGTATAGTTCTGTCTGTCCTGTTTGAAATACACACAGAAATGTAGAAAGTCCTGCAAAATTTAGATAATTAAACTATCTGTTAAAATGCCAGTGATGCACCCCAATGGAAAGCAAGAGCATGATTAGGGAATGTCTAACTGAATTAGTATTTTGAGTTTGGTATTGAACATATTGTCTGGGTACTATGGAAGTGATCAACGGGGAGGTATCAACATGACAGGCTGATTTTTGTGGTGTTGATTGCTGCTGTCTCCCCTCAGCTGATATTGTATTCCTTGGATGTTTCTAGAACAACTGGGGAAAATTATAAATATGTAGCTCCTCCATCATTTCCAATTGATATTTGAACTGGACCTCCACTGGAAAGCAGGCCTTACTATTTAAAATGTGAAGTATTGCCATGAAGGTAAATATGTATATATATGGAGAAATGTATTTTTTGTTCTCTGGTCATGATGGTGAGATGTACTACAAAAGAATCTCTATTCAAAACATCACAGTATTTTGAAAATTAATTATTCTGAGGGACCTCTAAACAAGGCCGCCTCTCTCAGGAACACTTACAAATGCATATGGGACAATGGGTGGATCCCCTAAATCCGTATTTCCTGTTGAGAATTCTTTTGTTGCTGATGAGATAGTGTATCAAGCTGAGTTAGGGTAGCAATTAAGAGGTTGTGTTAGTGAAGCCTGTTTTCATCATAGAGTCCCCTTGGATCCTAGCACTTTTAAGTCTTTCAGCTTCTATATCCCAGAAGACTTTGATCTTAGGGAAGGGATTTAGTGTGATAAATGTAGCAAAGAATGAAAAATGCTGGAAGACTTCTGAAGAGCAAGTAATGACTTTAACCAGGATCTTGTGTAATTTGAAGGATTTATCCTGCTTACAGGACCTCAGGCCACAAAATCTTTTCCTGTTTATAGCCCCTGTCACTTACTGTCTTAAGTCCAGATGTGTTCATCTGTGCCTTAAAATTGGAGTCTTTATGAAAGTGAAGCTTTTTCTTCCCTTCACCAGGAGTCACTTCGTCTAACCATGTAACCAAAGGGCCATCTGGTCTGCTGAAATGACTCTAGCATGGGCACGAAGGGCTGTGATAACGTGGAGGATGTTTTTGATTTTGTCTTTTTTTTTTTTTTTTTTTTTTTTTCTGGTAGAGGCAAGGGAAGAGAGGAAATAAAACCAATGGGGAATTCAGGATGGCTCATCCTGAACTGAAGAAACTGAGGAAAAACTCACTATCACTACTACTTACTACACTATCACTAAAAGAGCAATTTTACTCTTGAATACTTTTGCAAAAAAAATAAAAAATCTTTATTCTAAAATGTGATTGTACCACAGCTGTGGTGTGGCTTAAGTTGTGTAGCTGTTGCAAATGAAGATGTGACCATGATGTGGAGGTACTTGTGCAGCTGACCAGACCCTTGGTTTCATCATGGTTGATAACCATAATGAAATACCGTAGTAGGACAATATGCTGTCCCATTTTGGATTTCTGGAGGAGGACCGTACAGCACTATTCATGAACACTTCAACCAATGGCACAGTTGGCTGTATTTAATTGGTGGGTTGTAGGCATACGGTAAGTACTACTGTATGTTCAGCTGGTAAGGGAACACCTAATTATGCATCAAGCTGTAATCTAGGCAGATGTTGACTGTGTAGCATGACTTTTCAGACTGCTGTGGATGAATAGCCCCAACTCACTTAGATAAATAATCAAGTAAAAAATAAATAAATCACAGAATGAAGACCATGCTTTACTGGATACGAGACCAAAGCAGTAAGGTGTTACATTGTGCTGGCTTCCTGATGTAGATAATGGAGGATAGTCAAAGGTGTATGTATCCAGAAACAATACCTATCGCTGTGTTCTTCTAATAGGGCAGTGGTTTAATAAGCACAACTGATAAATGAGAACCTGGAATAGAGAAATGCATCACAGTGTTTAAAGAAAACTAAACAAACAAGATATAAACATGTCCCCTTCCAGAAAAATGTGTCAGTATCATGAGTCCAAGTGTGAAAGCTTTTCACTTGTCATTATTAAAATTAACTATTATTTCAAAGCAGCAACAGCGGAAACTTGTTTTTACCCTTGCTGATATTTCTCTTGCTGAAGACATTAACCCTTGACGTGCAACACTACAATAGTCCTGTATTAAACCTGGAGATGGGTTAAACTCTGAAAGCTGGATCGCCTGTCTCTTTATATAAGA
>NW_010128733.1:0-4436 GCF_000699245.1 Pterocles gutturalis | reverse complement strand
CATTCCTGCATTGTAGTTGTAAGGGTCTTATCCATTAGAAAAGATCTCATGAAAGAAAAAGCTTTGTGGTTTGCAACAGGAATGAATAATAGTGCAGTTCATAGGGTATCATGCTTTCTTCTGGGTTTTCTAGAGCACTGATTTCCCACTCTTCTCATTTGCTTTGCTGGAGTAAACAGTTTTTTCGTGTTCTCGATACTTCCTGTTTTTGATTTTCCCAATTCTGTCATGTCTTCTCTCCTAAACAGTTTTCTCCTGCTTGAAGGCTTTTATTGTGCACTGCCAAAGAGTTTAAGTCTCAGGCCTGTTATGCTGGGGAGAGGAAAAACCACAGGGCACCAGATTTGTAAACATGTTGCCTTAACCTTCCACTGGGCCCCTTATTTGAAAGTTTCTTTCATGGCTTCAGTTCTAAGCCGTTTGAAATCAAATCACAAGTATTGAAAGACACATAGGTATCACTTATGTCTCTGATGAATTGGACACATGATCAGCATGGATTTATTTTCCCTTGCATCTTACATCAAATGGTTATTTACATCAAAGTATTGTACACTCTTACAGATCACTCTGCTTTGCAAAAATATGTCTGGTAACAGGAGATGCAGGGACATGACAAATGCAACTATGAGTCCCCATGAGTTTCAGCAAGACGCTGAGGCAGGTGAGATGCTGAAAATGATGGTAAGAGCCACAGGGGAAATACAAGAAAGCAGCCCAAATCTGAGCAGCAAATGTTGTTGAAAGCTTAGCCATTGAATTTCAAAGTAGCAACATGTCTGGCTTTAACCCTTCTGTTAATCCCTTTGGTAATTTAGAACTGGGCTCAAAATCAGTCACAATGTTAAATTGTCATTCTGTGTTCAAAGGTTGAGTTTTTCCATTTCAAAAAGCAAACAAAATATAAAATGAGCATTTGTTATTTAAATTGTTTTCTGTTTTTCAGCTTTAATACTTAAAATAGACTTTGAAATTTGAACGTATTATTTTACATTTATGAAATAATAAAACTGTATGCCTATAATAATGTTGTATTGTACCAAAAGAAGTGCGCTAACACAGATTAATGAATATCCTCTTCTGAAGTGTATATTTTATTCTTGTATACATGTTCCGCTTTTGTAAAGAAACACAATCAAAAGATACAAGACCTTTAAAATGAAAACGACAGGTGCTTCCTATGAATGCTATGTCCTGAATAGCTTTTTTAATGTTAAAACAATATAGTCAAATACTATTGATATCCATCTTTTTAGCCTCCTGAAGGATTAGCTTGAACATTGTTTCCAAGAGCAAAGACACTATGGTAGTTTACTGAAAAGGTCTCTATAGCAGACATTGTATATCCATTTTGTGTTCTGCCTTTTCTCATGCTATTTTACAACCAGCATGGACTATCTTATATAAAAAATCTTCACTTCCATGATCCAGTGTTAGTAAAAGCCTGACAAAACAAAATGAGATCCCTTTCTTTGTTAGGTTTTGGACCAGATCAATAGTCCTCAAAATATGAAATGAACGCAACTGGCTGCTTCTGATTTCTGGTGAAGCTGCAGAAAGAGCCATAGGTGAACCTGACAGGTCTCATTAAATGGGAGAGTTGATCGCTCCTGTGATTTGTTTAAATCTTCTCCATAAATAATTTTTGCCTCTGTTCCTTCCATAAATTTACTGTGTTCTGCCTTAGCCCCATTTTTCTTTAAAAAAGTTCAAGGCTGACCTTCTCCCAGATGCTGCTGTTTCTTATATCAGTCTCACTTCCCAGTCCCTTATCCGAACCATTTCCCAGAGTCCTGCCATGCACAATGAAGAAAGAACCAAAAGATGAAGCATTTCCCTTCCTCACTTAGCATCCAGGGGACTATATGTCTGTTAAGTGTTAAATGAAAAAGAGTCGGTGACATCTGTCTCTTAATTAAAGTGGACAGTTGGAGTTGGATATACCCACAAGACTTTATTATAATAGAGGCAGCCTGAAGAAGTGGTATCAACAGACTCATTAGTAACCACAGAAAGAAGGTGTTAATTAGGGAATGTGTGATCCTACCATCAGACCAATTTGGGAAAAAAAAAGGTGAATGATGGAGATGAGCTGCCAGTGGTGTAATATGTCATAATTATTGGGCACATTGCGCTGGCATTAATGGTAGTGGCATAGCAGGGTAGGATGCTGGTTAATTCACATTAGTGTCAAGTCAGGCAGTTAAAGCCCTAAAAGCAAAATGAGTAAGTCTAATTGCCTGTTCAGAATCAAATAACATGCACTTTATTACCAAATTCCACCATTAACAGCCCGGAAAGCCACTTGCGGCTGACGAGAGAAGGGACAGCTGAATTGCGGAATGTAAGGAGGGAACTGACTGGCTGGGGATCAGGTGCAAGTGGCAACACTGATACAGCAGCACTAGGGGAGTGCAGGGCTCTGGAGAGCAGTTGCATGTGCTGAACAAACACATCCGGTCACTATGCTGGAGACCATAAAAGCAGAAGTGCAGGTTAAGGATAAACAGCAGCTTCATGGAGTCAGTACCTGATAGTGATTTCCACAGAGATTTGGAACAGAAAGCAAGCAGTGAAGCTTGCTCTGAGAAGGGTGAAGATCCTGTGTGCAACTAAACTGCAGAGATTAGACATGATGTGATCAGGAGCTTTCATGATCTAAACTGAAGATACAGGTCGTCTTTTATCTGCACACAAAGTAGAACCTTTTCCCACTGTAGTCTTAGTGGGTTTTTGTGGCTCAAAGTTGATGAAAAACTTTGCTTTTATGTGGCTCAGAAAAATACTGCATCTCTGAGTTCTTGACAGAAACAGATCTCCTCCAAAGAAAACATTGGCTATCCTCAGAAACACATTCCAGCAGCATGTCTTGTTGGAATCCCTCATGATACTCTACCCATAGGTGGTCTTTAGTTCCTCGATGGATCTGCCAGCCATTTAAATTATTCCTGGCAAGCTGACAATGTTATACACTAACATGTAGACAACACTGACCTGCAGTGATGCCCATCTTTGGTGAAGGTGCTGTAGTTCAAGTGATAGGTATTTGTTGCTGAAAGTTACCTGGTTTGAGTGTCACTGTACAGAGTCACATTCAGACTGGATGTAAGAAATAGTGACCAATGAGTGTGCACATGTATGCTGAAGATTGTAAAGCCAAAGCCCAGCAGACCAAACTCTTCCAAGATTTACACTAGGTTCAATAGAAAGGGTTTATTTCTTGTATTTCCATTTGATGGAGTGGTGTTTGCCTTTTCTAAAGAGGCCTCTCATGACCTCTCCAGCTGATGTGTTCTTGCTGGTGATGGAAAAACTTTCTCAGGAGCCTTTACACACCAAAGGGTCCTGAGGAAGGGCTGGTATTTGGCCAGAGGCATAGGTGATAAATGGTGTAGATGCATTGCACAAAGGATGTTGTCCAGTTTCTGGGCACATGGGGCTTTAAGTATTTTGATAAAGCAAAAGAATTTCATGTGCTGAGCCTTCCAGGTTTATTCCTTCCCTCCCACCCCCACTTTAATTTTAGAAGGTAAGTGCATAGGTGAAAGCAGACAGACTTTTCCTGGTTAAGTGAACTCGCTGAACCAACTATCTGAGTTGCTTGTAATTTAAAGCAGGAGAGGGGAGAGAAAAGATTGACCCTGAAGTGTGTAAACCAACAGAGTTGGACCTGAGCTTTAATTTGTCGTACATATCCTCGTTCAGGAGCAGCGTTGGTCCATTCAACACTGGGAAGTTGTGTTCAGGCTTACAGACTATGGTAGGTGGAAAAAAAATATATTTCTTATAAAAAGGTTGATGCTCCTTAGCCCAGAAATGTGATCTAAACCTGCCTCTGAGCTGTGCTCTGCCTTGTGTGTGGAGACAGGGCATAGCACAGTGTGGATGTGGCTGCTGAAAAATAAACTCTAGTATCTTCTCTGTGTAATTCCACATTATCATGCCTGTGATGTTCCTCATGCTGGGGAGGCATCCTGCTGTATCACTCATTCTTTTGATTTCAGGACCACTAACTTCATCCAAAGAAACTCTTCTGTTAAAAAAAAACCCCATAGCTAGTGCTGTTCCTCAAGTCTTTCCTTTTTTTCTGTCTTTTAGCAAATATTTAAGCAGCTTTTTTGTAATTACACATTTTTCCCCTCACTTTCACAATATGCTCTTTACAATCAAGATTTAGTCTCATTTAGGCTGCTTCTGAAAAGGAAAAACAAAGTTGGTGTAATGCAGTGGAAGAGCAGAGTTATACTCCTCCAGAGATAATTACTTTGAAGATAATTACAGTTGAAAAAAGGGCTGCCAAAATGCTTTCACTTATTTTTCATGGAATTTAAAAAAGAAATTGTCTCTTTTCAGCACATATGAGTTATGGTGTTGCTTGCACCAGGCTGCAAACTCAGAACGTAAGTTGGACTATGCTTATCACAGAATCACAGAAT